>NW_015173139.1:434991-449714 GCF_001447785.1 Gekko japonicus
CTCCCTGGCTGGTTTCCTGCTTCTAATGTATTTGAAGAAAGTTTTATTGTTGGTTTTTACATTTTTTGCTGTATGCTTCTCATATTCCCTTTTTGCCTGCCTGATCACAAACTTGCATTTTATTTGCTATAGCCTGTGTTCCGTTTTATCAGCCTCACTGTGATAGGGCTGCCAAATGCCCCTGGGGGGCGGATTTCCCCCCGCTTTCGAGCCCCGATTTCCGCCCTTGCGGAATCGGGGCCCGGGGGAAACCCCACCCCCATGTGCACGTCTCCCGGATGTGACGTCACACGCTGGGGCGGGGCCACAGACATTTGAGGGGAAAACCTAGAGTTTCCCCCTCAAATGGCTGTGGCCCTGCCCCAGCGTGTGCGATGGCCAGCAATCCCCCACCGAGGAGGTAAGAGAGATTTGGCAACCCTACACTGTGACTAGCTTTCCACTGCTTAAAGGAATCCTGTTTACCTTTTACAGCTTCCATTACTTTGTTTGTTAACCATGCAGGCTTTTTACTATACCTGTTTGTGCCTTTCCTAACCTGTGGAATATATTTTTTCTGAGCTTCTAGGATTGTAGTTTTAAAGTCTCCAATGGTTTTGACCCTTTCTACTTTTCCTTTCAGTTTCCTCCCCACATGTGTACAATCTGTTTACTTAGTAGAAAAGCCTGGAAATCTTGTGGGAGGTCTTATTTAGCATATTGAGGTCCCTTTTTACTGACTTCGTGTGTTGGAGAAGAAGAGACGCCATTCCTGTTCCTGTAGCATCTTCTTAGCAGTAAAGATGTAGGGTTCTAGTGCTTTGTTATTTAGGCATCCTGTTTACCTTTTCCCCATGTTAGTTTTCTAGTAAACTTTTATATTTTTACAAACATACACATGGACTCAGTCTCTCACTCTCTTGCTCTGCTGATTCGATATCTGCTTAACTATATTTTTTACCAAGAATACCCTATACCTACTGAAGGGACCCTGGAGAAGGAGACAGCAGCAGACTACAGTCCAATGCCAGAGTCTGACAATTCCCTC
This sequence comes from Gekko japonicus, assembly GCF_001447785.1. Classification (NCBI taxonomy): domain Eukaryota; kingdom Metazoa; phylum Chordata; class Lepidosauria; order Squamata; family Gekkonidae; genus Gekko; species Gekko japonicus. The sequence goes on from NW_015173139.1 coordinate 436,019, forward strand.
CACCCACAAGTGCTTTATTCCTTAAAAACAGCATTGGAGTCCTGTTATACAAATTAACACCTATCTTGTCTCATTGGTCAAACAGTGTACTCTATGCTTAGGGCTGCAATCTCTGAGCCCAAGCTTACATATGTACATTTAGAAATAAATTCATAGAATCATAGAATCACAGAGTTGGAAGGGACCATACAGGCCATCTAGTTCAACCTCCTGCTCAATGCAGGATTAGACTAGAGCATCCCTAACAAGTGTTTGTCCAGCCACTGCTTAAAGATTGCCAATGAGGGTGAGCTCACGACCTCCCTAGGCAGCTGATTCCACTGTTCCACAACTCTTAATTTTTTTTCCAAATATCCAACCAGTACCTTCCCACCATTAATTTAAATCCATTATTGCACATCCTATCTGCTGCCAACAGGAACAGCTCCTTGCCCTCCTCAAAGTGACAGCCCTTCAGGTACTTAAAGAGAGCAATCATGTCCCCCCTCGACCGCCTCTTCTCTAGACTAAACATTCCCAAGTCCCTCAGCCTTTTCACATAGGGCTTGGTCTCAAGGCCCCTGAACATCCTTGTCACTCTCCTCTGCACTCGCTCCATTGTGTCCACATCCTTTTTGAAGTGAGGCCTCCAGAACTGCACACAATATTCCAGGTGTGGCCTGACCAATCCAGTGTACAGTGGGACTATGACATCTTATGATTTTGATGTTATGCCTCTGTTGATACACCCCAAGTTACAGTGGGCTGCATTCTACAAACCATAAGCAGAAAGTGGAGGTAGGGTGCCATCTCTGGAGGTTTTGGGGATGTAGCTTGCAGAGGGTGGGGTTTGGTAGGGGAGGGACCTCAGCGAGGCATAATGCCATAGACTCCACCATCCAAAGCAGCCATTTTCTCCAGGGGAACTGATCTTCGTCATTTGGAAATCAACTGTAATAGCGGGATATATCCAGGTGTCACCTGAAGGTTGGCAACTCTGTGCAGAGGCAGATCTTCAGCCACCCCTTAGGACTTCTGAAAAGTTGATGATGGGGGTTGAAGGAGCCTCGTGCACAAAATTCAGTAGGACACAGAGGACTTCAGTAAGGAGGTGGATCAAGCTAAATCAGTCCTCTTTGTCTAAATAGAAACTTTCCTCTGCTGCTCTGTACTTCCTCTGCCACTGGGAAATAGAGCCATTTTATCTTATTTCCCCTCTTTAGTACAGCCCTGCCTTATGGTGTTTTATCCATAAGTCTCCCTTGACCCCCGGCACTGGCTTTTGGGGAGTCTTAAGGGACTGCTGGGGGAGGGGAAGGTGGAGAAAGATCCACTTTTGTGAGTGTAGAATCCAGCATTCACAGAATTCCGTGATGTTTCAGTCCTAAATGTGCATAGTCCAGGGCACATGTTCTGCTGCTTGATCCTATGCAAGTTGATGCAGAATTAAGACTCACTGAATTCAGTGGGGTTTATTCCCAGGTTAGCCTGCATACAACTGCAGCACTAGACTGATTTTGCTGTCGTGGACATTTTAATGCTATTTACAATAGTTTGGTTGTTGCAAAACACACTGTTGTTACAAGGTTGTTACAGCAAATTGAAATCTTGCTGCTTTCATCAGGACTTCATTACTTTAGATTATGCAACAGTTTGATAAAGTAGATGTCATACAAGTAATGAAGACTGAACAATAGGGTCTTGTTTGGTCAATTTTTCAATATTCTTTTGACTGGGTTGCCTAGTGGCTAGAGTGCTGGCTATGTATTTGAAGTTCTGGATGGCAATAAATAGGAAGACCAAGATGTGAATGATCACTAGAAGGCAAGGTTCCTCCCCCTTTTTGAGGCTGGGGAAATTTTGCAATTTTGAGAGGAGACAGAGTCAAACCCAAAATGGCTATCACAGGAGGCTTAGCCAAACATGATACCTCCCTTCTCACTTTGCAAAAGAATCACAGAAGGGGGGATAAAAAGAATGAAAGCCTGAAGGTGGAATGGACCCACAAATTGACTAAGCAAAGCCCAGATACTTACCAATCCTCCTGATTCTCCAGTGGTTGCCACTGCTATTGCAGCCATGGAAAACCCTTTCATTTGAATGAAGGCAGCTTATAACAAGGACTGCCTTACAATGGCTCCACCCACCCTTCTGAAAAGCTCGGCAGGCACCATGGCACCCGTGGGCACCATGTTGGAGAACCTTGCTATAAGCAATGATGGTGCAAGATATCACAGCATCACAGTATGAGAACAATACTTGCCTAAGCTATAGGGATGTTGTGAAAATAAAGTCTGAAAACCACTTTACACACTAAAGATGCTACAGGTACATAGTACAAGTCTGTTACATATTCTGATTCCTGGCTGGTTTGCAAAACTCTCCAATGCTTCTGGCTCTGTTCAGCCCCATTTACAGTGCTATAACTGAATGTCCAACAGATATTGCACTGGAAAGTTACTTGGTATTCAATGTCTAACAAGTGCCTTCTTCAATCTAAATTAAATCCCACACTGAAAGGCAATTTAGCGTGAGACCATGAGTTCATTAGAAACCCTGGCTGAATCCAAAAGGTGCTGGGGAGAGAGAGAGAGATTCACGCGCAGATAGTGAGTCAAAGTTAGAGAGGGGGAAAATCATCATATTAGGGAGATGAAGATTAAGTGACAATACACCCTCCCTCCCCCAGCTGAAAGGACAAGCAGCCAGAACTAACAAACTGTGACAAAGTGGAGTGTGCCGACACCAGCAGTCAATTCGCTTAAATAAAACTTTTATTGGAAATGATATTTGAAAACAAGCAGGCTACAATAGGAATTAATGGTGATTCTCCCCAGCTGGGCTTTGCATTCTCAGAGTTTCCTGAGAAAGGGAGACATTGTCACAAATGCTTTGGAATGCAAAATTCTTCAAGTACTATTACTGGAGCAGGTGACCGTTGCAGGGGTGGCGGGGGGGGGGGAGAAGGAGGAGGAGTGAAATGGAACCATTTAGCCTTCATTAGTCCAAATTAAATTCAGAAGTGAGATGACAATTATAATTTGTGACCAGCTAATCGTTTTCCCCAGAAGCTGATCATTCCATAGATTTGGAAAATTAATTGTTCACAATCCCAGGTGTTTTGTCTATGAACCCCACTGAGGAAATTAAAGTTGTCTGAGCTAGGAATCTGTACATTCAATCTATGCATTAAAGGCCAGGTCTTTAAGCACAAAAGGGAATTGCCATCCATAAAAGGTGATTGCAAGTACATTTTTTTCTGGGATCTGGCTGGTAGCAGAGAGGAAACATTTATTACGTGAATGATAGGAAGCAGAAAATGCAGTCACATGATTGTTGGCCCAAAGCAGTAAAAAAAAAAAATCCATAGTGCAATGCAGAAATAACCTGGCTGCTATCCTATCATTGTGTAACAAACTCTAGAACTTTGCAATTCGTAGCTGTACCACTCATCAGTCATCATATCAGAGTAATTAAGATAACCTGGGTTGTTAAATGCTGAATAGATGCAAAAAATTACAGCTTTGTTACTATAGATACATTGGCAGAGTTCACGGGTCTGTTTTGTTAAAGGCTTAGGCACTCCCAAGTCGATTTTCATGCTGTGGTGAAATCCTCATTTGTTAATATTTCCTGTTTGTCTGTTGAGGTTTCTAATGAAACCGAGGGGGGGGGGAGTGAGTGAGGGAGGAAAGGAGGGAGGGAGGGAGGGAGGGGCTACCTGGGAATCCCCAGGAATTACAGTTTATCTCTAGACTACAGAGATCAGTTCCCCTGGAAAAAATGGCTGCTTTGGAGGCTGGACTCTATGGCATTATATTCCACTGACGTCCCTGTCCTTCCCAGGCTCCATCCCCAAATCTCCAGGATTTTTCCAACCTGGATCTGGCAACCTACAAGTTGAATCTCCCACCTGTGGTCAGGGGGGACCAGATTTTACCACACTGGATCATGCCAGGAGATTTGGCCATGAAGACTCTGGAACAGATCCCAAGGTATCTGGAACAGACACTTGAGAATTCACAGGGATTCTTAGTCCAAGTGTCCATGTTACTCTGGGCAGAAATAGCAAGATAACATCAGACCAGCCTAGAAGATTCTATTGGTCAGGACACTCCTTCCAGATTTTCATTTGCGCCACATGGGCTGAAAAAATGAATAGTCTTATGTACCAGCTCTCAGTGCTGCTACTAGTATTACATTTACCAACTTTCGTTTAAATAAGTATTGAGGGAAGCAGACACAAAATGGCTAACAACCCTAGCTTCTTCCTTGGGTAGCAGAAAGGGGGGGGGGGAGTGAGATTCATGAATCCAGAAAACGTTCTGGAAACTATGCTGCTAGATGCAGGTCTTGGATTTAGGTCCAACCTTTGACCACTTCCTGATTGCTTCTGTGTTCTTTCTATAAGGTTTTAACATATAAGAAGAGCAATGCAGTATCCACAGAAACCCTTGCATTAGCTTCCATAACACAATGTGGAGGGTTTTTTGCTACCCATTTTTGCTAAGCTTTTTCTGCTCTCTGCAATTGCACATCCCCCCCCCCTTTTAGGGCTATCAGAGGAAGAATTAATAAACATTCCTTTTAGAGTCCAGTTCCTAATCTTTATTTTTATGGTATTTTACTAATTCCAAGTTTATTCCTCAAAAATCATTGTCACTTTTCTGAACAGGATAGGCAGAACTTGCCAAATATTTTAGATTTATTCTTTATTTGGTGCCAAAGTTTTTATATCCATTATTTTCCCTGCTATATTGTATTTTAGTATTTGACTGCTGCAGCAGCTTTTATTATTTTTTGTTCACATTGATTGCTGTTCTTATTAAAAATTTGATTTGTTTTCATTGTGCACTTTAATGTGCACACCCTCTTGAGAGCATTAGATGTAAGGTGGCATAAAACTAGTAAAATAAAACACACTTCTTAGCTATACCTGTCTTTAATTTTCTTCCAGCTAATGTCTCTTAGGGAATTGTGGTCTCTTTTCAGATGCTATTGCTGCTTTCCACAGTGGCGTCTGTGGCTAGCAGAAGACATTGAATCATATTTTTTTTCTCTACCACTATAGTTAGTTGTGCCTCCAATGTCTACTTAATTCACCAGAAGAGAGGTGTGCTATTGAAACTGAGAATATTTTCCAGCACATCAAGGTCTTTTTATGGGTAAAATAACGCTGAATTTTGACTGTAATCAACACTTCCAGTTCCACCCAGTACGTGGCAGTCTTTCCCCCGTATGCTAACTACCACTTCACTGCAATTCTTAACCAATAGCTTTGGGACATAGTATTGACAGTTATTTTTGCCTTCCAACTTCTTGTGCATATGAATTGGTGCAACTTAGTTTTCAGATAGAAGAAACAGGCAGGTATTACTATTTTTAAATCATAGTTGCTGCTGCTGTCCAGGGATCAGTCTTTTTTTTAGGGGGAAGAGCCCTAGCAGGACTAGCTCTCACCTGACATATTTCATTAGTGAAAGTTTGTTTGTTTGTTTGTTTGTTTGATTTCTATCCCGCCCTCCCAAAGGCTCAGGGTGGTTCACAGGTGGCAAAGCCGGGATATAAAATACAATAATACATACAATAAAATACGCATTTAAAACCACAGTAAAACTATCCTATAACACGGTGCTATATTAATCAACCAAGATGGGAACAACCACCCAACTTTGGTGGCCAGCTATCCCGGTAGCGCGGTCTCCCGCTATGCTGTCTATAACTTCTGCCAGGGCTTAACCCGATGACATACTACCTCGGTGGTAGGATAGTGGCGGCAGCGGCTCCTACTCGAACGCCTGGCGGAAGAGCTCCGTCTTGCAGGCCCTGCGGAACTGCATAAGGTCCCACAGGGCCCGGATCTCCTCTGGGAGCTCGTTCCACCAGGTAGGAGCCGCCGAAAAAGCCCTGGCCCTAGTAGGGGCAAACTTAATCTCTTGGGGACCTGGAACTTCCAGGAGATGGCAGTTTCCTGATTGTAGTGCTCTTGAGGGAACACACGGGAAGAGGCGGTCCTTCAGGTAAGCCGGACCCTGGCCATTGAAAAAAGTTATTGAAAAATTATTTTCCTTTGGGTTCTTTCATGAGAGATACCTGGCTTGAAAAATAACTGTGATGGAAGGGCTATGCAGACTCCAGAAATCCAGAGACAAACTGCCAAGCCCTGCTGCTATTGCATTTAAGTGTCCCCACTGGTTTTTGCTTAGGGTTGCCAAGTTGAAAAATCTCCTTACCGGGGGATTCCCAGTCTGTGGCTGAAGCACACACGCACGCCGCACGCATGTCACCAGGAAGTTTTCCCTCGGATGACCGTTGCCCCGCCCCCAGCGTGCCCGGTGTCATAACGTCACTTCCTGGTGACACGCATGCCGGGGTGGGGTTCCCCCGGGGCCCAATCCGCTGCTGGCGGGGAACGAGCCTCTGGGGCGGGGGTTTCCCTGCCCCCTGAGGGGACTTGGCAAGCCTATTTTTGCTACTGCTGGTTTTGATTCTATGAACATCTGGCAATACTGTAGTAGCCGTCCTATGAGTGTTTACTATACAGAAGGGGGAATGAACCCCACCCAAATTTAGCATCACAAATAGCAGGATGGAATGGGGGAAATGATAGCCCCAGGCTGGTCTCCAAACCCTAGAAGTGTGGAAGGAGCCAGTTTGGTGTAGTGGTTAGGAGCGCAGATTCCCCACTCCTTCACATGCAGCTGCTGGTGTGACCTTGAGTCAGTCATAAGTTCGTTCAGAGCTGTTCTCTCAAGGGCAGTTCTCAAGAAAGCTCTCTCAGCCCCACCTACCTCACAGGGTGTCTGTTGTGGGGAGAGGAAAGGAAGGAGATTGTAAACTGCTCTGAGACTCCTTTGGGTAGTGAAGAGCGGGGTATAAATCCAATCTCTTTTCTTCTTGTAAATCCTGCCATGAAGCAGGTTGCATAGGAGTAGGGTTGCCAACTGCCAGGAGATCTCCTGGAATTACAACTGATTTCCAAACAACAGAGATCTGCCCCCTGGAGAAAATGGTTGCTTGGGAGGCTGAGGCCTCTCCCTTCCCCAAACCCTGCCTTCCTCCAAATCTTCAGGAATTTCCTAACCTGAAGCATGGACGGCTTCAAAAGGGAATTAGGCATATGGAGCAGAGGTCCATCAGTGGCTATTAGCCACAAGGTATAGATAGGGGCTCTGGGGCAAGTGATGATCTGTCTTCTTGGTGCTTGGGGGGGCCAACAGTGGGTGGGCTTCTAATGTCCTGGCCCCACTGGTGGACCTCCTGATGGCACTTGGTATTTTTGGCCACTGTGTGACAGAGTGTTGGACTAGATGGGCCTTTGGCCTGATCCAACATTGGCGTCTCTTATGTTCTTATGACAACCCTACACAGCAGACTTCATAGCAAGGTTACCACACAAATAAATATTCTATCCTAGATACCATTATGTGTTTATGGGATAGAAATCTCTGTGCAGCACAAAGATGCCACCACAAACCACCAGAAAATACCTCAAGAACTGTGAATATGTTGTGGACTGGTCTATGGTTATCTCTATGCATTTCACATAAAGGTATCTTAATACTGCTTTGTATTTGAATATAATCTCTCTAGCCATTCCTTCCTTTGTCACCATCCCATGCATTTCTCTCTTCTGGAATATTTATTCATTTCAGACCCTATTGGCTGAAATGCTAAGTACCTTATGGTCCATCTTTGGTGTAGTTGTATACTACCTTTCTGACTTTGCATTCAAGAATGGTTACAATTCAGAATACTTACCTATTTTATAGTAGTACACAAACGGAAAAGGGACAGAAAAGGGAAAATAAGTAAACTCAAGTTCCAACTCAGATAACGTAAATTACTAGTGATTTACAGGCCCCCAGAACAGAATTCAGTACGGCCTGAGATGGGCTAGATATAAGATAGCTATGCAGTTTTTTAGCTTTAAGCAGTTTTCCTCCTTGAATAATTCACCTTTACTGGTTCTGGATTCAGAGTAGCCCATGATCCAGAAAGCAGCTTCATGATACTTTTTAGGCTTGGGCATCAAAAACAAAAATGATAATGATATACTTTATTGTCATATTGAATATGAGGTTATGAGGAGACCCAGGCACAGAAAGGGCCATTTCCCTTTAATGTACATGTGAATGTTGAGCAGTAATTTCTACACTGCATACTTGTTTAGCAAAGGATGTTTTTATACCCTGCTTTTCTCTACCTTAAGGAGTCTCAAAGTGGCTTACAATCACCTTCCCTTCCTCCCCCCAGAACAGGCACCTTGTGAAATAAGTGGGGCTGAGGAGTTCTGAGAAAACTCTGACTGGCCCAAGGCCTCCCAGCAGGCTTTCTGTGGAGGAGTGGGGAATCAAACCTGGTCCTCCAGATTAGAGCCTGCCATTCTTAACCACTACACCACCCTGGCTCTCATATTTGATGTACAGCTGTATATTTGGAATTCAATTTCTGTATGTTAGGTGTCATAAAGAAGAGCCTTCTAGGGTTTGTGACCTACATGAAAAGCTCTAATTCTGAAGCCAAGAATAAAACACAATTCCAGAATTTAAAACTCTATAGTTGGGATTAACCAGATTTGCAATAGTTAATGTTTTGGCAAAGAGCTTTACTTCCCACCCAATTTTAACAACACACAAATTATTGCAATACATGGAGTTGTTACACCAATAACAATTCAAAAAGATGTTCAAGATATGTGAGCTTGTTGGGTATTACAAGTTAAATTACACTCAGTATATCTGGGGTTAAATGTTTGTTTGTGTTGCTCACAGGAAATCACATGTTTCATGTAACCAATGCTGTTTTAGAAGTACAAGCCCGGGAAAATTCTCCCTGATCTAGGAGTTTGATTGGAAGTAAAGTGTCAAGGTGTTTTAGCATTTTATGGCTCCTCTTCCCGTCTTTGTTTGGAGTTCTCAAGAAGAAAGAAGAGTAGCCATTACCTCCCTCTTCTAGTCTTGTCTTTTGTAGTGTAAGGATGTAGGAGATTTAGCTCTGTTGTTATTTTCATCCCAGTTACCCTTCCCTATGCTAGAATGTAGTAAAAACTTTCTATTTTAAACACACATGGACTCTGAGTCTGAATTATTTTACTCTGGCACTGCTAAGCTATTTTATCTCTGCTAAATACCAATTTTTTCTTTTTTAAACCCAACAGAGCCCCCCACCACATCATTGAACAAGAAAGGCAATGAACAAGAGAAGCCATGACAGCAATTTGGTGTGTTGAATATGGCTCGCATGCCTAAACAGTATTTACAGATAATTCAAGGAACCTGAGACCCTAGTCTATTTGGTGGTTTTTCAGTATCATACAAAAGAAAGATGCTTACAAGATAAATCAACTGAGAACTACAGAGCAAGCATCATTGAAAACCAGCCCCTTACAGCAATGTCTGAATAGGAATGGGGCTAGTTCACTGGTGCCTAAATGTCTGTATCCATTGGGAACACAGGTCACTTAAAGACTCTGCCTCTTGGGCAATTCTGAATGTTTCATAGACTGGATTCCACTAGCAATTCAGATTTCTTGGCCCCAGCCTCCTCTCTCCATCTTGTGCTTTAACACCAGCTGCCTACTTGCATTTGAGATTCTAGCCACACACTTCTCAATCAAATCTTTCTTGTGACACCTCTATCCACTGGTTATTTTTACATCCTGTTCAGGCATCCAGATGGAATAGCACAGTTGCCATTAATAGTTGGAGGACTCAGGAACTTGACAAGCATTCACTTAACAGGCATAAATAGATGAGGCAGCCCCCGACTTTCACACAATGTATATCTCCTCTTTGGGTACTTCCCATTCTAATTGGAGCATAGCTGCAAACGAGGAACCACATTATATGCTCTAACATGAGGTGCTTCCTTTGAGGCTTCTTTCTCTTCTGGTTACTAATTAGCTAAAAGGGCTCATGCAGTAAGTGATGGATTCTTCTGGATTTCCCCTTGGTATTTAATGTAATAACATTGACACAGCGATTCCATCCACAGATCAGAGGTGCTATGAATTCATACACACTTTATTAGCACATCTGCAAACGGCAAGAAGCCGGTTTGCTATGATAACATGAGCTGGATCCCCTTACAGAAAATGTATCTCCCCTTTCTCAGAATAGGTTAAGGATGGAATATTAAACCCTTAGGAGCTAAAGTGCTGCATGCTGTTTACCTACAGTGACTTCAAATGAGAAGTATGGTGATTTGGTGTGCGTACCTGATACTCTCATCACACATGGATTATGTCGATCCCTCATGCTGATCTCTGCTTAGTCCCAATGGCAAACTAGGGACTAGAAGGATCAGTACAGGTGGCAGAATCTAATATATCTGCTCTTGCAAAAAAAAAAAAATCCTCATGCTAGTCACTTCCTCTGTTTTGCAGCACCTTCAGTCCCACTGCTGGTTTTGCATAATAGGGCTGTCAGTTCTGGGTTGGGAACAGGGTTGCCAGCCTCCAGGAGTATACGACTCACTACAGAATAGTAGTCTAATATATTTTCATAAGCCCTGGTCACACGGCAAAGTTGCCATGGGAGAGGCACGGGAGACCCGCGGATTTTCCGGGCGCGATCACACCCCAACATCTGGGAAGCGCAGTGCTCCCGTGGTGAACCCGTGGCTCCCCGCCGAAGGGGCGGAGTTAAAAACTAGTACCTACGAAGTACTAGTTTCCGGAAACCGCGGGGCAAGGGCAGGCGTCTGACCGCGTTTCCGGTGGACTGTCGTGGCCAAGGGGATTTTCCGTCATGACCCCCAAGTCTCCGCAGGATGTGGAAAAGCGCCCAACAGCGCATGCACACAAACAGGAAGCGGCGTTTGCTACAGGAGCATCGCGGCACGAGTGCTGGTTTGAATGTGCCATGCTGCTTCTTTGCCGTGCTGTGGACTAGCCATCTGATCTGCACCTGACGCCTACCTACAGGACCTCGAAAGGACTTCTGATTGGGCTGCCGCACGTTATTTTCCTCTAGGGCAATTAGCCACGCCTCCCCCCCACATTTTCCGGCCCATAATATAACATCACAGTTGTATTCGTTATTGTTTGCATCCTTCCTGTGATCTCTCTGTTGTTTCTACATACAGCCTCCAGGTGGGGCCCGGGGATCTCCCAGTTTTACAACTGATCTCCAGCTGACAGAGATCAGTTTCCCTGAAGAAAACGGCTGCTTTGAAGGGTGGACTCTATAGCATTGTACCATGCTGAGGCCCCTCCCATGCCCAAACTTCGTCCTCTCCTGGATCCACCCCCAAAGTCTCCAGGTATTTTCCAACCCAGACCTGGCAATCCTAGTTGGGAAATACTTGGAAATTTGGGGGGTGGAGTCTGGGGTGGGCAGGGTTTGGGAAGGGGAGGGACCTTAGCAGAGTACAACACCATTGAGTCCACCCTCCAAAGTAGCCACAGGGAATTGATCTCTAGTGTGATGATTCATGATCTGGACCAGAGGCTTGGACCACATGAAACTGCCTTATACTGAATCAGACCCTTGGTTCATCAAAGTCAGTATTGTCTACTCAGACTGAAAGCGGCTCTCCAGGGTCTCAGGCATAGTTCTTTCACACCACCTACTGCCAGCTCTTTTAACTGGAGATACCAGGAATTAAACCTGGGACCTTCTGCATACCAAGCAGGTGCTCTACCACTGAGACACAGCCCACAAATTCATGGAGAAGGACATCATCAATAAGCTGGGATTAAGGAGATACAGGCCCCATGTTTATCTTCTTTCTGATGACCTAATATGCTAGATGTTGGGACAGTAATAAGAAACAGAATTATTCATAATTTCACTGTGTCCCATGTGATGGATATCTCACAAGCAATCAAAGATACAGGCACAAATATTGCACGTTAGAGAGGACCTCCACTTGGAAAAACATCTACCAGAAACATAGTAAGTGATATAAATAGCAGACTCAACATAAGAATGTGCTAACTGAACTATACCTGTAGATTCATTCATCACTTTCAAACATACTACATCAAACACAATTTTGTTAGAAAACAAGCGATTATAGCACTAAAAAACCCATTAGCATGAAATAGCTGATCAGTGCATTGCCTGTTTCTCTGTTTTCCATTGCCTGTGAACCACTACTCAGTATTCATTATACCAGTGATAGCCACCTTTTGGTATGTTTTTAACTGTTTTTTTTAAACATTAAAATTGTTTTATGTTTAGGGAGGGGGATTTTAATGGTTTTATAATGTACTTTCATCATGTATGTTTTAAATTGTTAGCCACCTTGGCAGCTCTTGTAAGGGCAGAAAGGTGCAATATTAATCTTGTAATAAAATTAAATTAAATTAAAAAAAATTCTTCAGCCATGGAGGGGATGATCCTTGGCAAACTGTACAAGAATTGCACCCAAGATCATAATGTCACCCCCCCTCCAACCTCTCTGTAGCTTTGCCTGAAGAGACTTTTCCCTGTTGACTAGCCAAAAAAGAGGGGGGGGAACCCTGTGACAATTGTGTAACCTTTTCAACTAGGCTTCCCAAGTCCCCCCGGGGGGCGTGGAAAACCCCGCCCAGAGGCCCGTTCCCCGGCGGCGCCGGATCGGGCCCCGGGGGGAACTCCTCCCTGATGTGTGCATCACCTGGAAGTGACGCGACCACGCCGGGCATGCTAGGGGCAGGGCCATGGCCATCCGAGGGAAAACTCTATAGTTTTCCCTTGTATGGCCGTGGCCCCACCCCCAGCGTGCCTGGTGTCGTCACGTCACTTCCGGGTGACGTGCATGCAGCGCCCGCGCTTTGCGCGTGCACAACAGATGCCAGCCAGGAGCCCCCCACTCCCAGCGAAGTTCGACTTGGCAACCCTATTTTCTCTTTGGAAGTTAAGAAGTCTTGGGGTTATCATAGAGATACCTGGAGAGGAGATCAGCCTACCTTTCCTCATACTGTTGTTGTGATGATAAAATGGCAGAGAAGAGAATGACACAAGTCTCTTTGGGTCCCCAATGGGGAAAAGGTGGGTATAAATGAAGTAAATAAATCTCCCTACTTAAGAGGGATGCCTGCTTGGTAAGAAGTGGTGCATGCCTTTCTCCCAGTTCCCCCCTCCTCTCCTCATGCCATTTTGGTAGTGCGAGGCATAGCATCTCACAGTTCCCCTTCTGGGAACTGGTGCCCAGTACACCAGAAGTGCCTCCTGTTTCTAGTCTGCTGTGGGAAATTGTAACAGAGGCTAAGAAAACTGCAGGCAGTGTGTGGGCCACTAGTCAACCATCCCTAGATTATACTATTACCTCTGTAGCTCTCACCAGGTTCTTGGTGCTCAAGAAAAGATTTGGTTGATAGCAACGTGTAGGTCTCAGATATAAGGTTGGGTTGTTTCTTTACACACACATTGATATACTTATCTGTCTACTCAAAAAATTGTAATACATTTAGAAATAAATGGGACCTTTCTTTCCCAAGAGATGTTACAGTATAGGAGCTTGTCTATGTACCTGAAATTTTACTCTTGCTGATAAGATACATAGGGCTCTCAGGCTCAATTCTCTTCCAGGCCTGCACCACACAGTAGCAAAAGGTATTATCCCTGTTGCCCCAAAGCAAGAAGATGGACAGCTATTGTAATCTGTACCCCATGTAGTCTAACCTCAGATGATTTTTGCACTGCAGCAGCCCAAGCTGCTTCCCTGGCTGAACTTCTTAGCTGGTGAGAAATTAGGAATGATTAGTTGCCCCCACAACAGCTTGGCA
>NW_015173139.1:449754-546754 GCF_001447785.1 Gekko japonicus
TGAGCCTTGCTATTTTGGAACTTGCAGTGGTGTTTCTAAGAGGATGCTACAAACAGTGTGAATGTTTTGCCTTTGAATATGCAACCAGCAAAGCAATGAACAGAAGTTCTGGAATTAAAAGGAGACCAAGGTGTGCTGATGTTACCTTTCATTTTCTCCTGTTGAATCAAAAGAAAACATTTGCAAAATGAAGAGTGAGTTGCACTGGATGAAATGAACAAACTGGATTGGCTAGCTCAGAAAACTACAGCTTTATGACTGGCACAGAAGACCACCCAGTGACTAATTTCTTTCCTGTGTTCATAGCAGCTGCCAGCACATAGCAAATCTGATCTGTTTGCCATGCACAGAAGGTGACATGTTCATGCCACCTTTAACATACCCAGAAGAAATTTATGAGCTCCCGTCTCTAGTTCCAGCGCCTGCCAACCTAGCAGTTCAAAAGCAAGAAATTGCAAGTAGATAAATAGGTACCACTTTGGTGGGAAGGTAACAGCGTTCCGTGTGCCTTGGTGTTTAGTCATGCCAGCCACATGACCACGGAAACGTCTTCGGACAGCGCTGGCTCTTCGCCTTTGAAACGGAGATGAGCACCGCAACCCTAGAGTCGGACTCGACTGGCTTTCGAGCAAGGGAACCTTTACCTTTTTACAAAATTTCAACTTCTGTTAGCACTGAAGAATTCTGATGACCCTTTCCCCAGCATGGTCACAGTAAAAAAGCAGAGCAGTTTGCGTCTCCTGATTCTGAATTCCTTTTCATATACGAAGAGCCCCAAAGTCCCAAGGACACCCTTCTTGTGAATCCCAGTTGATGGTGTATGTACCTAAATTCAGACTATAGCTTCCTATAATACTTATTTAACTGTCACAAGGTTTTTTTTTTCCAGTTCGGAACCAAATATGGTATGTATCAACAATACTAGAATATACATAGCTGTGAAAATTTGAAAAAGACACATTGGAAGGTTCTATAGCCAGTCTCTGGTGCTATATTTTCATACTCCCAGTGTAAAAACTACTTAGCAAAGTGACTAGACATATTGAAGACATTTCTGTGTATAATGTCAGAAAGGTCAGAAGCATGAGTAGGAGATACATGAGCTTTTGAGAGGTTTAGGCCTTCCCTATTCAAGGTCCTAAGAGTACTGCATGGCACAAATCTTATGCTTACCATTGACCTTTCTGACACTACAAAGATGAGCATCTGTGGCCGTTTCCTAGGCAATACACACATTTTAAGAGCATAAGTAGCAAAATGTCACACTGAAAGCAGAACCAAATGTAAATGACAAGTTGGGTAAGTGGCAGAGAATATGCCATTGAGAACCTGACTCTGATATGCAAAATAATTAAGGCCCCAATGAGCCATAGAGCTCACTGGGGTGACCTTGGACCAGTCACTCACAATCCCTTAAGGTAAAGGTTTCCCTTGCTCGAAAGCCAGTCGAAACCGACTCTAGGGATGCGGTGCTCATCTCCGTTTCCAAGCCGAAGAGCCAGCGCTGTCCAGAGACATTTCCATGGTCATGTGGCCGGCATGAGTAGATGCCGAGGCTCACGGAATGCTGTTACCTTCCCACCGAAGTGGTACCTATTATCTACTTGCAATTTCTTGCTTTCGAACTGCTAGGTTAGCAGGAGCTGGGGCCAGAGACGGGAGCTCACTCCGTCATGCGGCACGTGGGTCTCGAACTGCCGAACTACCAACCTTCCAGTCTGCAGTTCAGCGTCTTAACCACTTGAGCCACAGCAGCCCCTCACTATCCCTTAGCCGAAGCTATCTCACAGGGCTGTGGTGAGGATGTGGTGACTTTGTATACCATGCTGAGCTCCTTGGAGATAGTGTGGGATACAAATAAATATGGTGCAATATAACATATGGCACTTGAGAGTGTAGAAAATGTGACACATACATTAGCTTTTCATAACTCTTCCAGCAATCCTGTAAAGGAGATCAGTATTATCCTCATATTTGCAGAGGAAGGGAGGGGCATGTTGAGACTGACAGAGAGAATGACTTGTATTAGGGGGTTCATAGCAGAGGTGATAGCTGAACCGGGGCCTTCCCAATTTGTAAGGTTACCAGCTCTGGGTTGGGAAATTCCAGCGCCTGAGGAGGGTGGAGTTTGGGGGGGAAGGACATCGGCAGGGTATAATATCAAAGAGGCCACCCTCCAAAACAGCCTTTTCCTCCAGATTCTCCAAAGGACCTGATTTCTGTAGTATGGAGATCAGTTGCAATTCTGGGGGATCTCCAAGCCCAATCTGGAGGCTGATAAGTGTACTAATTTGATAGCTCTTTCTCTTAGCCCCTGAGGCCACACTGCACTAACACTCACTACTGAAGGATAGTTTATTGCATTGTAGCCTTTATGTGCTAATTCCTATTTATGCATTGTCACCTTTATGTGCTAATTCCACTATAATTGCTTATAGTGAATGGTGGAGGGGAAAATATCTGTACTGATGTTTGTCCCTGAAATAAGAAAGAGAGAGAAAGAAAGAGAGAGAGAGATACAGAGAGAGGCCCAACCTGCATCTAGGATTTGCTCTGCTGTTTTACTAAACCCACACTGGAACGGGGAAAAATGCAGCTCAAAACCACATTCAGATACCCCAGGCCAACTCCACACTGAGTGCAGAGTCACCCTTGAATGGCCATAAAATGGCCATAAATCTATGCAGATGGCTACCATAAAACGGAGAGATCAAACGAAGTGAAAGCAGCATGCAGTCTGGACACTGCCATAAAATCCGACTATCAATCAAACTGAAAGTGGCATGCAATGTAGAGGGGGATTTCTGTTCCAGCGTGAGTAAAACAGCGGAGCAAATGCTAGATGCAGACTGGGCCAGAGAGAGAGAGAATCTGTGAATCTTTCTTCAGTGCTGGAGAGTGGAAAACAGTCTTCAAGAACAGCAAAATAATGTTGATACACAGCTCTCCTATTACAAAAGTAAAGTTTTCACAAAACCTTGAGGCACTTGAGGTAGGCAATGTGTTTTTTGGTATGATTCCAACATTTTTGAACACTCCTACAAAGGAACAAGGACTAGATGAACAATCCTACAAGGGAATGGTATAGTATGGGCGGGCGGTCCACTGAGTCTCTAAAGAAGTAAAAATGTAAAAGATTGAAAAGATGCAGGAATGTAGAGCAACTGCGTAGTTTACCATTACTGATGTCACACATGCTATTTAACATGATCAAAATACTGTATTTTGAGTTCTGTGAAAATATGGCTGAAGACAGGCAATAGTTTAAGAAGTGCTGAAGGCAACCCCCTCCACCCATCCCTCATGTATGATTACTTCTTTCGCCTTCCTGTCATCTCTGGCCAAAAGTGTTTGTTTCGTGGCTTTAAGCTTAGAGAATACTTGTAAATACTGCCTTACCAGTGACTACATTGCAGATCCATAGTCAGAAAGTGTGTGGGGGGAGCCCACTGGGGTGCTCTAATTTAATTAACCACACACTTACAAATATGTCCCAACTACAGCTGGCTCCCACAGCTTCCACCTCAGCATCCAACAGCCCAGCTCGGAGGAGGAGGCAGGCATGGCAGAGTGGTGTCACATGACCCCAGCAACAAGCTGGGGGGGAGAGAGAGAAAGAGAGAGAGGGGTGTCACAATGTCTGTTCTTTTGTCTGAGATGATGAGCCTGAATGTTCTGCAGGGGACTGCTCAGGGGTAATTTCATAGAAAAAGAGGTGCAGGAGTGAGGCAGACTCAACATGGGTTCTGTAAGGGAAGATCTTGTCTCACTAACCTGTTAGTGTTCTTTGAGGGGGTGAACAAACATGTGGACAAGGGGGATCCAATAGATATTGTTTACCTTGACTTCCAGAAAGCTTTTGATAAAGTTCCTCATCAAAGGCTCCTAAGTAAGCTCAAAAATCATGGGATAAAAGGACAAGTCCTTTTATGGATCAAAAACTGGCTAATTAATAGAAAACAGAGAGTGAGTATAAATGGGCAGTTCTCTCAGTGGAGGGGGGTAAGCAGTGGGGTACCGCAGGGATCAGTACTTGGTCCACTGCTTTTTAACTTGTTCATTAATGATTTGGAGATGGGAGTAAGCAGTGAAGTGGCTAAATTTGCGGATGATACAAAGTTGTTCTGGGTGGTGAAAACCAGTGAGGATTGTGAGGCACTCCAAAGGGATCTGTCAAAGATGGGCGAGTGGGCGTCAACATGGCAAATGGGGTTCAATGTGGCCAAGTGCAAGGTGATGCACATTGGAGCAAAAAATCCTAAATATAAATACACGTTGATGGGGTCTGAACTGGCAGAGACTGATCAAGAGAGAGATCTTGGAGTTGTAGTAGATAACTCACTGAAAAAGTCGAGACAGTGTGTGACTGCAATAAAGAAGGCCAATGCTATGCTGGGGATTATTAGGAAGGGTATTGTAAACAGATTAAATTGCTGAGCGGTCGGGTTTGAACGGATAAAAGGAAGTACTTCTTCACCCAAAGAGTGATTAACACTTGGAATTCACTGCCACAGGAAGTGGTGGCGGCTACAAGAATGGATGGCTTCAAAAGGGAATTAGATAAGCATATGGAGCAGAGGTCCATCAGTGGCTATTAGCCACAAGGTATAGATAGGGACTCTGGGGCGAGTGATGCTCTGTCATCTTGGTGCTTGGGGGGGTCAACAGTGGGATGGCTTCTAATGTCCTGGCCCCACTGGTGGACCTCCTGATGGCACTGGTATTTCTGGCCACTGTGTGATACAGAGTGTTGGACTGGATGGGCCTTTGGCCTGATCCAACATTGGCATCTCTTATGTTCTTATGAGTTCATTAGCATAACATATTAGCATAACTTATTTGCATATGCCACACCCCCTGACATCACTGGATGTGTGTCAGAAGGCAACACCCACCGCTCAGGCACCACTGGACTGTTTTGGATTGCTAGCTATTGGAGGGGGAGAACGTGCAGATCTGCCCTCACAGAGGAGGGAGAGCTTGTACCTGAATAAAACTTGGTCTTAAAGGTGCCACTGGACTGTTTTGGATTGCTAGCTATGGCGGGGAGGGGAATGCGCAAATCTGCCCTCACAGAGGAGGGAGATCTTGTACATGAAAGCGGGCCAGGGGAGGCTCTGCAACATACCTGGCTGCTTCTTGCTCCTTGTGGCCCGACTGAGGGCTGCTGGGAGCATGGGGTGGAGCTTGTTGCATGTGCTTGCCCCCTGGGCTCCTTACTGCCGGAGCTCCGCTCCTGTGCACTCCCGCAGGAAATGACCCCTGGATATCCTGCTGACCCAGGACATACTGCTACCCATTGCCAAGGAGGAGCCGGATGAGCACCTGCAGCCCTGGGGCCGCCTCTTTGCCCTGGCCACTGGCATCACCAGCTTCACCTCTATCCCCCCTCCACACAGACACAGTCACTCTCTCATGTGTGCATGTGGTTTCATTTTGCCTTGGAGAAGAGGCTGAGCAGCCAGAGCAAGAGAGCCATCCCGGGAAGCACCCTGCCTTCCTTCAGAAAGCCTTGGAGGCCAGTGGGGGAGGGGGTCATCAGAACTGCAGTGGAGCAGATGTGCAAGGCTCTGTGAGCAAGCCTCAGCTCATGTTACTTTTTTAATTTATTTTTTTATTTACATTTATATCCCGCCCTCCCCGCCATTCGGCAGGCTCAGGGCGGCTAACAACATATATAAAAATACATTAAAATTCCATTAAAACTGTCAATCAATATAAAACCATACAACTTATATTAAAAAATGGCAAATCTTCTGAACTTCCAAAACATATAGGGCAGACGGCCGCTGAGGTGAGGGCTACGGAAGCTGGCTTGGGTTGGGGTTCCACCATTCTCCGGGAGATCTCTAGGCCAAAGCAGCAGCTTATACATGCTTGGAAGGGATAGGGAGGGGAGAGGGTGGACCAGGATGGAGGAGGCAGGGCACGTTGGTGAGGAGGTGTTGCCCTCAAATGCCCCCCATGGCTACAGGCCTGAGTAGGTACAAGTGTATAGAACAGTGGTGGCGAACCTATGGCATTCATGCCAGAGGTGGCACTCAGAGCCCTCTCAGTGGGCATCCATGCCTTCACCCCAGCCAGGCCCAGACCGTCATTAAAGTGTGGAATTATCTGCCAAATAATTTTAAGAAAATGAAAACATTTGGGATTGCTTTCCTTACCTTGTTTGGATCATCTTATGTTAATGTATGAGTTGTTTTTTTCTAAACTAAAACCTCAGTATTCAGGTTAAATTGCCGTGTTGGCACTTTGCGATAAATAAGTGGGTTTTGGGTTGCAGTTTGGGCACTCGGTCTCTTAAAGGTTCACCATCACTGGTATAGAACATCAGCAGCCTGTGCTATAATACCTTCATCACTCTAGGATCTTTCCACAAGCCAACTACCCAAGTGCTTTTTTGATGGAAGATTCTATAGCCCGTGCAACAGATGGTCCCAGGTTATAGTTGTGGGTTGCATGATGTAAACCGCTCACTAGTAGTCTTTAAGCAGCAGCTGGACAAACACTTGTCAGGGATGCTTTAGGCTGATCATGCACCGAGCAGGGGGTTGGACTAGTTGGCCTTTATGGCCCCTTCCAACTCTGTGATTCTATAAGTAAAGTAGGTCTGAGTCTGCTCAGCATCTGGATGGAAGGCCTCCTGCTGGGAACCCCATGTATACTACTTTCAGTTCATGATAGACAAAAAGGTGGAATGTAAATGTAGTAATTTATAGTAAGATTATATTTACAGAAAAGTGCATAAAAGGTAAGTATTCAAATTGTTTCACTAGGATCCATGAAAATAATTAGTTCATGCTACTTTCCATCTGTCTTATTAGAAGGACCTGTTATTTGAAAAATGTACAAGAGTTTTCATGTCAAGAGAAATGTTGGAGACTGTGCATAGCCTAATGTGCCAGTTGCTGCTACTCCAAGAGATGCTATCATCTCTTTGCAAGAAAAGTTAAAAAGAATTGGTTGGATAATCCTTTTCAAGGAAAATTTTCCTCCTGAGCCCTATTAGCTACAGATTAGTGGATGTTCTGGGGAAAGAGGTTCCAAATTCTTTCCCTGACTTTATAGGGCAAGCAGCAAATGGAAGGATTTTTCCATGATCCCTCCTCCTCCTAATTCAGAGTGTGTGGGCACATTCATCACATGATGACTGTTAACTCAAGAGATGGCTTGTTGGGTGAAGCATGCATCATAAACAGGAAGTGCCATGCATGGTGCTAACTCCAGCTCAGCTGAGGGAATTGAACCTGGGACCTTCCGGCACAAAGCATGAGCTTTACCCAGGTCTGTAGCCAGGATTTCATAATTCGGGGGGCCTTTAAATAAGTCAGGGGGCACTGATGTCATAAAATAATATATATATATTTTTAAAACTCACTTTTTGCAGCGTTCACACTCTGCCTGCCTATGCGGGGTAGCAAGCCGTGCTTGGGGAAGGGGAGGCGGTGGGGAGTCCTCTGGGTGGCTCAGAGAGTTGGTAGTCCTCCAGGCAGTCCAGAGAGCTGGGGGGGGCTGAGGGCTGGATGGTAGTGGGGGGGCAGGCCTCGAAATGCCCCACTGTAGCTACGGGCCTGGTTTTACCACTGAGCTGTGCCCTCTACCCACAAATATCAATTACTCATCAAGGATATATGTGGGGGAGAGGGTACACCTTGGTGGTAAAGCCCATGCTTTGTTTACCAAATGAGGTTGACACATGTGTGAATGAGCATCAAGGGTTTTTATTGGAACATTAAGTGGTAATGTAATGATTGACTTTCCAGAAACAAATATGGAAAACTAGAGTTGGAATTTTGCTATTCACACAAATTTTCTGGGAATGAGTTGCTGAAGAGACCCAAACAGGAATGTAGAAGATAGCTCACATAATAATCTTATATCCTCACCTTGTTTTATTTGTTTGAAAAGAGTTTTATTTCTAGTTCATTTGTCAAGAAGGTACAGAAACACTGGACAGGAGAACAAATTGAAGCTCCAAAGAGGCTGTACTACAGGGAGTCCAATGGAGTGATCCTGTTTCTGGAAAACTGATGTATGAGATACAGTTGCCTAAACAGATAGCTGTTTGCTAAGCTAAGTCTGCAAATAAATCAACAATTCTAATCCCTGATTCGGAACAAATATGGCTCAATCAAATATCAAATCATATGTCCAAATTATATAGAAGAAAAATAGGAAGGGCCAGATAGGGTTTCCCAGCAATGACAGCTCACCCACAGCTGTTACTATAGCAGAATGCAATGCCAGCTTGAATTCTTGAGTTACAACCCCCTACCCCAAAACTAAAAAACCCAGATCTGTATCTTCAAATCCTACCATGCAGGAAATAAAGCAACCCTGGCTCCTCCAAACTAATACTTCCACAATCCCATTCTCCCCCTTATATCTTGCCTCCTGTGGCACACCTATAATTCTGCTTGCAATGGCAAATGTGGAAGGACAATGGACATGAGACTGGGGAGGGGAGGGAAGGGGTAGCAGGAGCTGTAGCTACCTTGTTTCTTACTACATTGAGAGATTTAATGGTATGCATCCAATACCATAATTGCACAGTAGCAACTCCATTGAATCGCCTTCTCTCATACATCCCCAGAATCTGGAAACCTACTTACATGACAATCCTAAGAAGATAAGCTCCAATAAACCTGAGTAGGATTTTGAGTGGATTTAGGATTTCTCACTTGCCCCAGTATTTCAGCTAGCAGAGTACCCAGTGTAAAGAACACTGACTCCCTTGTAGAAGTCGTGTCTCACAGGAGCATTTTCTCAGTTGTCCTGAGAGCCATCCTTGTCCCCTGCAAATGTAGTTGAGGGGTTGGCTGAATATCAACACACGTATAGATCTGAATCCTTAAAGCCATTCTTGAAACTACTGTTTGTGATTGGCTGAGGACAAAGCTAAGAACAGAAACGAGGGAACTCATTTCTCTTTCACTCAACCCCGCTGTTCTAACTAGACAATGCTCCTGCCTCCTACCCAAAGATATTTTAGGAAGGAATACATACAAAGGCTGTGATACTCCAATGCCTGTCTTTTGAATAAATCAAAGTTCTTAAAGTTTTCCTCTTCTGATGGCTAGTGTAGGAAACAGGTTATTAAGCAAAGAATACTTTGCTCCCAAATGCCTACTAGTAATTAAAATCTAAATAGTGATGGAACATTTTAGATTCTCTCTCCAGAGATAGCTGGAACCAAAACCAATATTTCCAGAGCTAAGCAGTGTTGCCCCAGGCGGAAAGTGTCTCAAAGACAAAATCTAGCAATGAAACAAGATTAAGGAAGACACATCTTCTCTCAGCCCTGGTTTTAATGGAGGATGCATATCCAACCAAGGGAAACACATTTAAAAATTAAATGCTTCTCTTAGTAGTGTCTGTGTAACTAGGAAAAGAAGCCCAGGCTCAAGAGAAAGAGGCCCAGGTATCAGGGAAATTTTTCCAGGCTACTCTGGGCAACTACATTTAAAAAATTATCTGGGACAAGATCATATACTGAGAGCAGAACTATACACTATGTGAGGTTCCTGGGTGATTTCTTTTTTTCTTTTTCTTTTTGCAGCCATGGAGGTTGTTTTAAAGGGGCTTTCTGGCATAGGGGGAGATGGGCAACTTTGCACCATTACGGTTTTCCCAGGAGGATACAATGAATTTATTTATACCCATTTTTTTCTCCCCAACGGTAACCCAAGGAGGCTTACACAACACCTGTTTTTCTCACAACCACTATTTTCTCACAACCACTACCCTGCTAGGTAGGTTAGGCGGAGAGTGTGTGCCTGGCCCAAGGTCACCCAGTGAGCTTCCATGGCAGAGTGGGGATTCAACCCTGGCTTTCCCAGGACCTTAGTCCAACACTGTATCCGCTATGCCACATAATTTTCAGTGAGAAAACAATAAAGTGAAAGAGCTGAACAGACCTTCTTCCCACATACTGAATTCTTCCTTTGTGGCTACATTTTGTGCACAATAACTGGTTTTTAGTCAAAGATCCATGTAGAGTAAGGCAGATGCAATGGAGAACAGAATTTCTGCATCTTTTAATTAATGTACAGAAGAAGAAATGTTGGCAAGTGCAGATTGCCATGCTGGGGGTGGAGAGAGGCTGTAGCTGTTGAGATTCTCCCTTGCTTGATTCATCCCTGTTGTGCAAAGACAGCACTCACTCCATTAATAACAGAACTACAACCAGGATACAGCTCTTTAAATCTCCCACTAAAGCGGGAGAAAAAGCCAGCCTGTCTCCTCTCATTGTCCTCTGCAGTCCTGTTGTCCACTCCTCTCCTTCACCATATGTGGGAGGGGGTGGGCAAAACAGCCTGAAAAGAGGAGGGGAGGAAGGAGTTGCAGCTGCTTTTCCTTCTGCTCTAAGTGGAAGATTTAATGGGCTGTGACCAAGTTGCAAAGTGTCAATCTTAAACTGAGCGGAGTTTAAAGGGAGGGTGGTGGAAAGGCAGAACCCTGGGCATTTGGAGAAGGAAACTGATAGGAATGCAATGGGTAAAGTTGGCTGGTCATCCCAAAACGAATCTAATTGAAATGTTCACATTGCTGTAGTCTGTAATTCCCCCTTTCTGTTTTAATCAAGTAAGGTCAACTATGTGAAAGAAACAGATAAAAATTATTGAAGTGCTGCTGCTTTATAAATTTCCCAGTGACTGGTTCTCTGGTGGAGGAAGGGGAGTAGTTTGCTAATTTTAAATTATCCAGGTTTCAAAGCCTGTTATTTTTAGGCCAGTCTGCTGAGCTCAGTCTCACTTGGCTGAGGATCTTTTAAAAAATATCATCTCTTAATCCATGGTGGAAATGCAATACACATAGAATAATAGAATCACAGAGTTGGAAGGGGCCATACAGGCCATCTAGTCCAACTCCCTGCTCAGAGGAACTACCCAGAAGTCTGCGGGAAAGGCACATATCTGACCGTTACAGGAATGAATGGGCCACCTTTACTAGAAAGAGCTTGAACTGATTCATAGAGAGGTTAGGAGCAAGCACAACTTGGTGGATGCTTAGAGTGAAAGTGGAGGGTTGTCCATTGTAGTTTTCTTTTTCATTTCAATTTGTTGCCCAAAATAGTAATTTATTCATGGGATCATACCTTTTGCTTTGCAGGAAGGATATCAAGGTAGTTTATAGAGTCTTTTTTTAAAAAGAGTTTTATTTAAAATTTTCACACCATCACTGATACATATATCAGTTACATTAACTTGATTACAATACTGTGAGTCTATTACAATGCTTGTTTTCTAACCAGGTATATAATCTATACCATCTATCTCTAAAGGTAGTTTATAGAGTCTTGAGGATAATGCAATGCTGAAGTGTCAAACCCCTCCCTAGATCCTGACTGGGAAATGGTTGGTAGGCCTTCTTGAGGAGGGAACTGCAACCTACAAATGTGTAGTGAAACCATGAATGCAAAAAAGGAACTGGATGTAAGCAGTTCAAAATTGACCTAATCTCTAGTGTTCTTTGTGAATCCACTGAACTGCTTTGGTTGCAAATGAAGGAAAGCATGAATGAAACATGTGTAAATAGTCCTGATAGGAGAAAGAAAGAGGGGGAGACCAGACTAGTCACCCTGAAGAGAAGCTCAATGTCAGAGAATATAGTATTCTCCAGGACGGCCTGATGCTGACCATTGTAGGAGAAAGGGTGCTAGCTAGATGCACTTTTGCCTTGATCCATCATGGCCATGTTCAGATTCATATGAATACTGATTAAACTTGTGTCTGATGGAGTTTTGACCTGCCAAACTGAAACTTTTGCCTGTGCTTTGGTGCACACATGGAGTGTCTCACCACCTTTCCTTGGCCATTCAAAAAGAAGGCTGTCTGCTAGTAAAAAAAAAACATACCCTTCTAAATGCCGGATCTATATAGATTAGTTTCAATTTTTGATTTTTAAAGTATAATAGAAATAGTATAAGCATTTGAAACTGGATATTATTTCTTGATAGTTTCTGTTAATTTGTTGTACATAATTTTAACTTTGTGATTATTTGTGCAATAAAAAATCTTTAAAAAACACACACCCTATCTCTACAGAAAAATGGTGTAGCCAATTATTCCGTCTCTAATCTGACCTTCCTAGGCAAAGTGTTTGAGAGAGCAGTAGCAGCCCAGCTGCAGGTCTTCTTGGATAACTCATCTACTCTGGACCCTTTTTAGTCTGGTTTCAGACCAGACTATGGGACAGAGATGGCTCTGCTGGTTTTAGTTGATGACCTCTGTCTATGTTTAGACAAAGGTCAGGCCTCTCTGTTGCTCCTATTGGATTTATCTGTTTTCTTTGACAGTGTACCATGCCATATTGTTGAGGCACTGGAGGCAGAATTAGGCATCAGGGGTCATGCATTGGACTGGTTCAAGTCATTCCTCATGGACTGGACCAAAAGAATTGTCATTGGAGACCAGTTATCATCAGTGTGCAATCCTATTCCCATGCTCTTCAATGTAAAGCTTTTAGGCCAAATAATCCATAGTTTGAAAGTTAGCTGTCATCAATATGCTGACAATACTCACCTAAATATATCCTTACCCAAATCTCCTGGTGAAGCAGTAGAGGTTCTAAACCACTGCCTGACTGCTATGATTAAATGGCAGAGTGAACAAATTGAAACTAAACCAGGGCTGCGGTCACACGGAACAGAAGCCACACAAGTGAGACGGAAAACAGGTGGAGTTTCCGGGCGCAATCTCACCAGCACATCTGGGAAACGTAGCACTCCCGTGGCTCAACCGAGGCTTCCAGTCGAAACTGCGTGGCAAAAAACTAGTACCTCAGAGGTACTAGTTTCCGGAAACTGTGGGGCAAGGGCGGGCGTCCCCTTGCAAATAAGGTGGGTTTTTTTGTCCACGTCTCTGTGGATGTGCACATGCACCCAACGGAGCATGCGCATTTGTCGTGTACACACACAAAAAACAGTTTGCCGCGGCGCGCGCTTCTTCGTTGCGCGCCGGCTTGTCCTGTGATCATCACCTCTCCCTTGCCATGGAGCCTCCACGGTGCCTCCACGGTACCTCCACGGGAGGTCTGATCGCGTAACCGTGCAGTAGTTTGCCCCAGGGCAAACAGCCACGCTTCTCCCCCGCAGTTTCCTGCCCGTGTGACCGGGGCCCAGGAAAGACAGAAGTAATGCTGGCTGGGAAGGTACAAGTCTTGAAGGACATTATGCTCCCCAAGTTAATGGGGTTAAGCTAGCCCTTGTTGACTCATTTGAGAGCCTCAGGGTTGTACTGGATCCAGCATTATTGCTGGAGAAGAAAGTTAATGCTGTTTCCAAAAAGGTTTCAAAAAAGGCCACCCAGATGCATGCCACAGTGACATCAAGACTAGACTACTGCAATGCACTGTACACTGGTCAAAACCAATTCAGAAACTCCAGTTGGTGCAGAATGCTGCAGGTCAGCTGTTATCAGGAGCTAGATGGAGCATGCATATTACTCCCATTCTGCTGTCATTCCACTGCCTGCCCATCAGTTACTGGGCTCAATTTAAACTATTGGCTATTACGTACAAAGTCCTTTATGGCCTTGGCTCCTCATTATCTGCAAGACTGTCTCTCCCCCAATGTTCCACCATGACAACTTTGCTCATCCAAGCAAGGCCTTCTGCAGGTGCAAGCCTGCAAATGGGCAAAATCAGTAACTGCCCGGACAAGTGCCTTCTCTGTTGCACCCCCCACCTTGTGGAATGCCCTGCCTGAAGAGATCAGGAAGGCTCCTGACTTTCTGCAAACTATGTGTAGTAAGGGCCCCAGGTTCTAATGTTTTTTTTAATTGATTATTGCTGTTTTACAGAAGCCTTTGGGTGAAATTCTCTGGGAATCTCCTGGAGGGGTTGACAACCTGTTTTAGAACACTAGACACCATTGTATAACACCAAGTGATGTAAATCATTCTTTAGTTGACATGTTTTTCTAGCCCATCGTTTCAAAGAAAAAGGGAGTATTTGAGTTACAACAGGATGTTCTTGCATCAACTTTTTAAATTAGGAACTATTACAGGTGTGTTTCTCCCTTGTTAAAATCTCTGCCAATTTCCCATTCGTTGGTCAAACTGACCTGGCAAGGTGCCAGCCAAGCCAAGGAATAGGGTTAAGTGAAGTGCAATCGTATTCTCTATGCAACATTTATATTAAGTTTTTAAGGTTACTATATAGCAACTCTGAATGTTTATGGCTGACAATGAAAGCCTATGCAGTGGTTTGTGAATGACAGAAATAAGGGAAACCCAGACTATGTTAGCTTGGGATGTTGCACCATAAAAAGAAAAGACTCTGTTTGCATTTTTAACTGGAATAGCAGAAAGCTGTGCTTAATGAATTGAATAGGTGTATGTCAGCAGTTCTAATTGGAAAGAAACTATTGCCAATTCTAAGATTTATTGTTCTATCTTGTACTTTTTAGAGAAGAGCCTAACTGGGTCAAAAGGACAGTTATATATATATTGTAACAGAGAGAAATACCTTCTCTTGATATAATTGGTTGAGTTTTAGAACTTCATGTTATGTTTAAAACTGAATATATATATAAGATGTTTGTAAAAAGCAAAAGCTCCAACAATTTTAAGTTCTGCTATAAAAAAAAAGTTTATGTAGCTTAAGACAAAGACTGTTTGCCTAAAGAGATCTCATTATACACAAGCTGGTGTACAAATGACCCGGCCAACATAGAAAACGTGAATCACGGACAAGTCAATTAAAGAAACTAAGTTGAAAGAACTAACAAGGGGAGATGTTCCGAAGTGTGTCCTTTGACGTTTTAAGGAGTACCCAGCTACTAACAAATAAGTAGAAAGTTAAAAATAATGACCAGGTGTGTGTAAGTTCAGCCAAGAACAAAAGTCATTAATCATGACTCTTGGTATCAATTAAAAGGGGTCAATTAGGAATACAGAATTTGTATTGTAGAACAGTGTCTCCTACAGGCTGAAGTGAGCTATGTGTTTTGCAAATTATAAACTTTAATTTTAACAGGAGAAACTTCATAAAATGACCAGAAAATATTCTGTAAAATATTCTGAAAAACCAAAATGAAAACTAAAAAATAGATTCAATGCACCTACAAGAGCTTTATGCTATAAGCTATTTTAAAACATTAAAAGAATTAATGTAAAGAGTTTAGTGCTTTAGAATGTCATTGTAATGATATTGTTTTCATATTTTGTATACTTGTTAGTGAAAATAAGCTTATAGGAATGTTTTAAGAGTGCTGTTATACTCCTATATGCATGTATTAATTTTTGATGAAAAGAACTAACAGAATTTAGTACTGAGAATGAACTTAGCCTGAAAGTTCATTCAAAGGCAGAAGGAGACTGGGAGTAATGCCAAGAGAAGTAAACAAAATCGTAAATTAAACATAATGAGCTGCACCTGCATTGTAGGAGTGGAAACGCAACCAAATAACACCCTACCAAATATGTGATTGATGACTGGCCAGACAAAGAAAACTTAACTGAGCATGTCTACATGATGTCAGTGATGATGTAAAGTGAGGAGGAGCAAGAAGAGTATATAAGTATGCTTTCTGTATTTGCTCGTTGAACACCCACACTGAATTTAAGCTGTGAGGTGCTCCTTTATTCAAAGAAATACTTTTGTTACCTTTTACTGCCTGGATGATTGTTATCACTGTGTGGTTTATTGGCTAGCCACATAAGTCAAAGAACCTTAGTGCCCTTAGCACATTGGCAACATATGCAAAACTAAATTATTCAAGGGGGCTTTTCTGTGCAGGCAATAGGGTAACACTGTCCAAAAGGTGTCACAAAGTTACTTGGATAAATTATAGGGGACTGTGGTTTCTTCTACTGTGTATAGTTTGCTTTGGGCTGGACCCTATTGTGTAATTTTGCTTCAGTTAGTATGTCACATTAAAACTTATGCTTTGCTTCAGTTCTGGTTGGTTCTACAACCCAAATCCTATTTAATTCTTTACTGAATCTACAATAGTACTTCAGCAAGAAGGAGCTTCAGCTTAATTTGGGAACTGGTGCTGATTGCCCATCTTGCTAGAATAGATTATATTGATTATGAAAACAGTCTACTGGAATGAATCTGGTTGACAGAACCAAACAAACAATATTAACCATGACCAGGGGAAAAAATTCAATGTTTTTTCTTAACCATGTGCTTATTGCTGTGGGAATAACCTTGTTCTACTATAAAGTCAAATGAAAGGAAATGTACAATAGTAAGATGATTATCCAAAGAGTTGTGAGTGCAGTGGAGCCAGTACTCAGGTAGTCCATCAATCTAAAACACATGGTCAGGCTTGTGCTCAACAGCACCTCAGGTGGGAGGGGGCACTGTTCCCCTTTCTGCCCACCCTCATCATCAGCTGCCGTGAGCCCTTTATTTACTCTTCCTGACACATGTGCACTGCTAAAGAACACTGCCCCTTTAATTTGAATCTGCAGTCCCTTCCTAGGTTTGGCACCAGTCTGCCAGCCCCATCTTACCTAGGTCTTGCTCAGCTGGTCTTGCTCTTTGCTGTCTGGCTTTTTCACTCAGCTGGGCCTGCCCTTTCCTTGACACCTATCTTTCCTCCTCCCTTGAGCAAACTCCCTGCAAGTCAGTCTCCCTTTGGCCTTCCCTTGGCAGCCTCCTTGCCTTACAGTCCTTCCCTCCCTCTCTCAGATGGGCCTGCCTTTTTGTCAGGTTCCATCCTGGGGAAGAGGAAGCTGCCTCACCTGCTGCAGTCCTGCCCAACCCCCATTCCAGCTGTATTAAAACTCAGCTGCACACTAGTGGTGGTGGTGGTGGTGGTGCAGGGTTCCTCTGTGATTTTTGTGGCCCTCACCAGGGCTGGTCCCAAGGTTTTTTTTGTAGGCCTTGGATGAGGGACTATAACTGGACTCCCTTTCTCACTTTGGGTCCCTGTTGGGAAGAAATAAAAGAAAGGGGATACAAATGAAATAAATAAAACAAATATCTCAGAACAACCGCAAGAGGTAGGTTAGAAAAAGCTATAGTCACTTGGTTAAGATTACCTAGTGAGTCTAGATTAAGGCCGAGTGATGAAGTTTTTAAATGCTATAATATCTTTTCAGAAGTGTGGTGACCAGAATTGCACACCAATATTCCAAATGAGGTCACACCATTATGATACTGGCATTATGATACCGGCTGATTTGTTTTCGATTCCCTTCCTAATAATCCCCAGTGTAGTGTTGGCCTTTTTTATTGCAGTCACACACTGTCTCGACATTTTCAGTGAGTTATCTACTACGACTCTTGGTCAGTCTCTGCCAGTTTGGACCCCATCAATGTGTATTTATAGTTAGGGGTTTTTGCCCCAGTGTGCATCACTTTGCACATTGTATGATTGACATTTTCCTTAGATCACTCTTTCCCCTGTGGGTAGATTTTCAAAAGACTCTGATGCATAAAAAGAGAGAGAGAGCTTCTTTACAAAATCCTGTCTCAGTTCTAAATACTAAGCTGTTTGGACAAGGATTTGACCAGCATAATTTGCAGACTGAAAATCCCCCATTTGCCATCAAATGGTGAGAAATCCCATAATGGATGATGGAATGTCATACTAACTGCGACATAGGGCTGATAGCAAGGAGAGAGAGAAATCACTCGGGGACCCAGGAGGGATTAAACTGAACAAGGCAAAAATTACGGTTGAAAACTGGAATAAGTGGGGGATACAATCTGTAACTTCGGAAACGGATCGGCTTCCCCAAAGATAGACGCAATAGCCCTGCTTCACCTTTATTCAAATTAAAGAGGACAATAGATAGATGGAAGATTTTGTAGTAAGTCATTGTATGTTTCATAAACTATAATGAAAGTGAGCAAGGCTAGCTGGAGAGTTGAAGGTCTTTCTAAGAGGCTATCTAGATGAGTCAGAGGGTGTGGGCCTTGGTATAGAAATTGCTGGCTGGATTCCCATGGCATGCTTTTAAGTAGCAGTCAAATGGGTCTAAAAGTTTTATTTGTTCAGAGATGGTTCTTGCTTTCACAATCATGGGTCTATGGCTCAAGTTAATGTAACCACAGTGCATTGTATGACAGTGTTTAAAAGCAGCTGCAGTGCGGGGTGGGAGTGGAACCAATCTAGCGGAAAGTCATGGCTCTTGGGCAGGGGTAGGGTTGCGAACCTCCAGGTAGTAGCTGGAGATCTTTAGGGATCTCTAGGCGAAGGAGATCAGTTTACATGGAGAAAATTGATGCTTTGAAAGGTGGATTCTATACCATATTGAAGTCCCTTCACTCCTCAAACCCTGCCCTTCTCAGGTCCCACCCACAAAATCTCCAGATATTTCCCGACCCAGAGCTGGCAATCTGAGGTAGGGGGAAATAAACCCTATGTAATTTTCCTGATAAAAACCAGTCCTACCTCCAACTGCTATTAGCTCCTATAGGAGGAAAACTGTTCCCCAGCCACAGTTATTGGGCTATAGTGGGAGGGGAGATTTGTGCAGGGGAAATGCCATGGGGAAAGGGTTAAATCCCATTCCACACCAATGTCACATCCCCAGTTCAGAATCTCTCTGTGGCTACTCAGTAAACAATAGCTTGGTTCTGAATGTTGGTGATAATAAATGTGAGGTTTTTTTTAAAAAATACATGGTATGATCCCAAGACCAAGCTTATGTGCCTGCACAACACTGAACCACATGAACAGTATACTTATACAACAGCCTATAGCATAATAGAAGTTATTGCTGATTATGAGTAAATCACTGATATTTCTTCGATGCCCACTTAGAAATATTCATTTGTTTAAGCACTTCTGCTCTGCTTTGGTCTCCACTGGGATCTCAAAATGGCTTACAAAGAAACACCAAAATACAATTTAGACAAGCAGAAAAAAATACAATTCAGCTCCAGCATCTTTGAGCTGGTCCTGGATCCACTGGCTTAGCTCACTCAAGACTGAAAACCAGCTACTAAATGTACTTTGACTCTTACCCTTTGGTTTGTGTGCCTCTGACCACACCCACTTTTAACTATTTGTAACAAAGGAAGGAGCAGAAGCTTAGCCCAGATCTTAATCCTCTGGCACAGATGTTTCCAAGTCTCCCTCTAGGGTTGCCAGGTCTTATCTGGCTGCCGGTGGGGGGCTCCATCTTCATCCCTTGGTAACCATAGAGTTTTTCCTCAAATGATAGAGCATCCCCCCTGCAACATGCCCTGAGTGATGATGTCACCTCCAGGTGACATCATTGTGCTGGGCACATTGGTGTAGAAGGGGCTCTTTGGGGGTGGGGTTCCCCCTCCTGGTCAACTCGGAGACAGCAGATCAGGGCCCCCCAAAGCAGGTAAATCCCTGCCCCAGTTGGGGCAATGACAACCCTATCTCTCTCCCTGCCTTGTAAGGTTGCTGGCAACCTGGAGAAAAAAAATCTCCTGCCCCTTAAAAAAAAGGTAAAGGTTTCCCTTGCCTGAAAGCCAGTCGAATCCAACTTTAGGGGCAGTGCTCGTCTCCGTTTCCAAGCCAAAGAGCCAGCACTGTCCAAAGATGTTTCTGCAGTCATGACTAAATGCCGAAGCGCACGGAATGCTGTTACCTTCCTACTGAAATGGTACCTATTTATCTACTTCCAATTTTTTGCTTTCAAACTGCTAGGTTGGCAGGAGCTGGGGCCAGAGACAGGAGCTCACTCCGTCATGTGGCACTAGGGTCTTGAACTGCCGAACTACCAACCTTCCAATCTGCAGCTCAGCATCTTAACCTCTGAGCCACTCCTGCCCCTTAGCAGAGCCTTAATGGGATGCTATTTTAAATAGAGTTGCCAGACCTGGGGTGGGGGATATGGGGAAGGGGCTGTGTCAGCAATGGTGTGACATCACCTCTGGAAAAACCAGAAAGTGAAATCACAGCTTTCTAGGATTGCCAGAAGTTCTGTGGTTTTACCATGGAGTTTTTGCTGTTTCCTAGAGAGGCATGACATCCCTTCTGGGTTTTTTTTTTTCCTGGAAGAGATGTTGTAGCATAAGAACTAATAGCAATTTTTTTCCCCTCCTGCCACTGCTCCAAGCCGTGAGCTAGAGGCTGGCAACCCTAGGCATGGAATCCCCCACCCAGGGACTGGCAGCCCTAGTTATTTACCAGGTGATATCATTTACCTCTGTGCCATGAAAAAGCATCAACTGCCCCTTTCCATCCACAAAGCATTTTTTCCCTAGGTTCATTTGATCTAGGCTGTGGTCACACACGCTAAATAATCCACTTTCAATCCACTTTCCAAACGGATTTTGCCAGTTCACACAGTAAAAATCCAGTTGGAAAGTGCACTGAAAGTGGTTTGAAAGTGGATTATTGAGTGTGTGTGACCACAGGCCTAGTTAGTCCAATGAACTCTAACTGCTTGTTCAGCCTTTTCTTTTTTTTAAAGGATAGTCCTGCATAAGCAAATTGAAAGTATCTAGATATTTACTAATGGTGGTGGTGATGGGGAACAGATAGTGCCATATTTGTAGCAAAGGGTGGGAATCCAGGACATAGCTTGGAGGTACAGGGAACAGCTGACGTGCTAAAGCTAAGCAGGTCTGGATCTCATCAGTATATGGAGGGAGATGTTCTGAGAACCCTATGTATTCCACTTGGGGACAAGCTGTGATCTAAATGTAATGAATAGTTAAAATTCACCAAGTTATATAAACATCGAGAGAGATGTCTACTATCCAGATGTTAGTTGTTGACGGGAAACAAGGGCAGACTTCTCTGTAGACAGTCTTTTCTATAGTTGTTCCTCCTGAGAGGCAGAGTATAGGATTTAGGGTTACCAATTTGGGCTTGGGAAATTCCTGGAGATTTGGGGTTTGTGCCTGGGTAGATGGTGGGGGAAGAAGCTCAGTGGTGAGCTGATATCACTCCTTCGGTTTCTCTCATCTCTATGGTAAACCACAGAGTCCTCCCACTAAACTGCCATTTCCTCCAGGGGGACTAATCGCTCTAGTCTGGAGATCAATTGTAATTCCAGGAGGGCTGGCAACTTTAGGACTGGGGGTTATTTATTTATTTAATCTCTATCCTGCTGCATTTCCCACAAGCAGGACTCAGGGCTGTGTACAACATGTCTATTCATAAAATAAAATACATAGAATAAATGTACATCAATACATAATAAAATGCATACAAAAAATTAAGCTCCAGTACTACTGTTAGATGGTGTCATACAGGGCTATTTTTGGGCAGGAACACACAGGAACAGAGTTCCGGCTGGCTTCCAAGTTGGCCACACCCAGCAGGAACTCATTAGCATAATAGGCCACACCCAACAGCAGAAACTCATTAGGATTGGCTACATTAGGGGTGTGTGGCCTAACATGCAAAGGAATTCCTGCTACAAAAAAGCCCTGGGTAAACAGAATAAGAAGCAAAAGGTGGGTGTGGCTGGATGAGCACACTTCTGGTAACATGGGGGTGTGGCCTAATATGCCAATGAGTTGTGCTGTTGGGGGTGTGGCCTAATATGCTAATGAGTTTCTGCTGTTGGGTGTGGCCTATTATGCTAATGAGTTCCTGCTGGGCTTTTTCTACAAAAGAAGCCCTGGCTGTCACAGATATCTGGGGTGGTTGGCAGCTGCACCATTTATTTACAGTCACATAGATATACCATTATTAAAACCAGAAGCGTATATCTTATCTGGATAAGGTTTCATTTATAAAGATGCACATCCAGTTTGATAAACTAATTGGATATATTTCTCTTTCACCCCTTTAGTTTTCATTTTTTTAAAAAGCAGCGGGGAAACAGCAACCCCCTTATAAACACCTGTGTCTCCAATTTTACAGACATTTTATATCACTCCCTAGAACTGAAGGGCTTTGATGTTTCTGATTGATTTTACATAGCAGGAGCTCAGAGTCTATAGTGAGAGGCAGCACCTGAAGACTATTGTTAATAGCTAAGTGGGAGTGAAGCCTTTGAGAACTCTGTGCTCAAGGCATTTGTGTGTGGGGGGTACCCATGGTGCCGTCTCTTTCTCCTATATGCCTGACTTTTCCTCCAGGTTTTCATCCTCTGCTGCCTTGTCATACTGAGTTGAAAGCAGGAACATCTGTTGGCAGGAGCCCCCCCCCACCCTCCCCGCTCCACTGTGCCCTCCTCTCTCCCTACACAGAAGCTGCAGGCTCTCCCCTGCTGCTTAGCACAGCCAAGAGGCACTTATTATTCTGGCAGCTGTTTCTGCCATTAGAACCACAGGAGTTTCAAAGAGGCTGCCCTAAGTGACAGAGGGCACAGGCACTCAGAGGCAAGGGGAGAGGGAAGCATTAGCAGACAACCCTCTGCTCTCAAGCTGAGCCTGTCCTAGCTAGTTATGTTTATGTGTTTAAGCTGAATATGGGGGAGCTATTCCATAGGCCCATTAGTGGTTTGCAAAAATGACCATGAACCAGCAACATGCATAAGAAAGGAGTGAGGATACTGGAGACAGCCAGGCAGTCTCACTTGTTGTTCCTAGCAACTGGACCCTAACCTACCCTGAACTGCTGAAACAGGGAGGATAGATAATTTAATGCTTTCTGAAGACTGCATTTGTCCAGACTCTGAAATGCCACACAAAAACTTCAGCCTAGTTCTCACAAACAGCAGATCAGATGTGCAATCTGAGTAGAATAAACCTGCACGGACAGGGGGATCGTGGCAGCAGATCCATCCCCAAGATTACATGGCTCATTGATATCTCTCTATCCAGTAGAGTTTATTCCACCCTTCTGCCAAGAAGCTCAGAGTTGCATGCACAATTCTTCCATCTTCATTTTAACGTCACAACAACCCTGTGGGGTAGGTTAGGCTGAGAGAGAAAGAGAGGACTGACCCAAGGTCCTCCACCAAATTGTAACATATATATCCAACTTTACATAGCACATATGAACAGATGATCAAGAACCTTGTTTTTCCCAGGGTTTTCCCCAGTCTCGTATAGATACATTCATATGGATGTAGGCTCTATATATGCATTCTAATACATGCACTTGTTGAACTTGCTTTGGAGGGTCAGGAGCTAAACTTTTAGGGGGGGAAATGTACCCAGAAATTCTGTTTGGGAAGAAAATTGTACACAACCCAAGTTGTTGTTGTTGTTCAGTCGCACAGTCGAGTCCAACTCTTTGCGACCCCATGGACCAGCTCCCTCCAGGCCTTCCGGTCTTCCGCCATCCTCTGAAGTTTGCTCAACTTCATGTTCGTTGCATCGATGACACTGTCTAACCATCTCATCCTTTGCCGTCCCCGTCTTCTTTGACCTTCAATCTTTCCCAGCATCAGGGTCTTCTCCAGTGAGTGCTCCCTTCTCATTTGGTGGCCAAAGTATTTTAGCTTCAGTTTCATTATCTGGCCTTCCAGGGAACAGTCAGGGTTGATTTCTTTGAGGATTGACTGATTTGTTCTTCTTGCAGTCCAAGGGACTCTCAAGAGTCTGAGAGTACCTTGCTAGAAAAAAAAAGGTCTGTCTTTGGCATTTGGTTTATGGGCAGGCAATTGATCTCATTCTGGAAACCCCATTTCATGTGTATCCTAATGATCAAACTTTTTTTAAAAAGTAATAATTTTTTATCCCACACTTCCCCAGAGAAATTCAGGGTAATGATTATGGATCTCTCTTCCTCTGTTTTCTCTGCACAACCACTCTATATAGAGCAGGGGTGTCAAACATGCAGCCTGGGGGCCGGATTAGGCCCCTGGAGAGCTTCTATCAGGCCCGCAGTGGAACTGGCTGTCTTCTGCTTCTTCTTCCAGTTCTGCTGCTGCTGTGTCATCATAGGTTTGCAGCTTACAGATACACACCTGAACAGTATAGTCAAGAATGCAACAGCACAGACATTTTGATGCAATAATTCAGAGCAAGAGGTGTCAGTTATCAGACACTGTTAAATAAACAAAATATTGCAAGAGTGCTAATGTTTTAAGCATGATTTTATTTTAAGAAAAAAAAACCCTCTGTGTTTGTGTCCTTTATCAAATTTATATCTCCGTTACCTGGCATTACGTTTTATGACACACATGGCCCGGGCCAACAAGGTCTCATTTATGTCAGATCTGGCCCTCATAACAAATGAGTTCAACACCCCTGATATAGAGGATGACAGCAAGGGGGGGGGGGACAGGCCCAAGGTCTCTCAGTAAATTTCATGGCAAGCAAAGATTTGAACCTGTTCAGCACCCTAACTAGTACACAACATTGCTGCCCTTGCATATCCCACCCCCTACAGATGTTCAGTACTTCAGCTATGCCTCTGTGACTTTCTTTTGTAGCATCTTGTCTCATTCCATCTTCCACTAGGTTTTACATGTTGCCTCTCACAACATTTGGGAGTTTCTAATACCTTTGCTGAGTAAACTGATGACTTTTGGGACTGGATCTTGTTTTGAACTGACTTTTATTTTGGTAATATTTCCTCCTCCACTATTCTGGTATGTCTATAAACCAACCTGATGGGGGTACACTTCTATATATGCAGTGAAGTAAGCTCTGATGCACAAACGGTTATGCTGGAATGAATGTTGTGAGTCTGCAAGGTGCCACTAAACTCCTATTTTATTCTGTGGATAGTTTGCCTACTTGAGAATTCTCAGCGTTACCTCTGCATCAGCTCTGCCTTATGAGTTAGCACCCCACCTTCTGCCCTTGCTTGTTTTTGTTGTGTTTGGCAAGCTACGGCTGTCCTGCAAGTCTGGCACCAGCTCAAAGCTATACAGCCTCTTGAAGACATCCTGTCCACCTTAGCCTAGCCCAACAGGAGGAAAATAAGCATCAGTTTAGCATCAGGAGCTGCATAATAAATCCCTGGCTCTTTATTTGAGATGAAAAATGGGGAGAGCAGAGAGGTGTCCGTTCAGAAGAGGGAATGTTTAGTACTCCATTGGGGAGAGCAGATTCCCTAGACATCAAACTGGGGTGAGCTGAGGGGCTTTGCTGTGTTCCTTTCATGGCCTTGCTTAATTAGTGTGTCTAACATTAAAGGGATTTGGGGAGGGGAGGGGGGGGGAGACAAGCCAGTCTCCAGCTGCCAAAAAGCTGTAAATTACAACAAATGCCAATAAGTCATTAGGAAGCACAAGAAAAATGTGGGGTTGCCATGGCAACTGACATTTGCAGCATTCAGGCGATGTTCCGGGGGCTGTGTTCTCTCGTTCCTCAGGTGTGTGCAAGAGACAGAAAGAGGAGAACAGCTCCCAGTCATTCCACCATGGGTAATGGGGGGTGGGATAAAAGGATGGGACACATGAGGGACGTTAAAATACACCAGGCTGAACGGGAACTCACAGTGCTGATCAAGGAACATAAAGGGAGAGTTGACAATCCAGTTCCACTGGACAGCCTGGGGAGAGGGGAAGAAGCACGTCAGCCCACGGCTCCTTGCAAACGGGCTGCTGCATGGTGTATGTACCAAATCAATGTCAGCTGCTTATTAACTCTGACACGCATCTGTTTTCCCGCACAAGGTGGGGAATATGCTAGCTTCATCAAAACGTCAGAGGGTATACACAAGGTCTCAGAAGGAGGAAAAGAAACAGAAGACATTGCAAGGAGATGTTGAAGGGGCTGGCTTCAGCTGTTGAGCTGCCCCAAGTGCCCCCCCCCCCATATTGCCCTGGCAGGATCCAAGGTGTTTCTTCTGCAGCCCTCCTTGGATACTTCTGGCACAACACGAGAGAAGGTGCATGCCTCCTCTGGCCCCAGCGGGGACCAGAGTCCAAGCCAGGCTGCAGAAGAAGCACCTCTGCACCTGCAACCCAGCTTGAGTCACAACCAGCACCTGTGTAAGAGGAGACCACAGTTGTAAGCCACATCTCTCCTCTCCCATCTCTGCCTTTGGCGGTCTGGGTCACTTCATTTGGACACTGAACCAGCCCTGGATGAGAGGGAGAACAGTGGGTTACTCTTGGGTAAGTTTCACCTCATACCTATTTAATGAGCAATTATCTTTTGTCCCTAGAGGTGGCTCTCCACTTCACACAGCAGAACGGAAGGCTGTGGGTGGCCAGTGTTATGTATTGTTCCTAATGGCCATCAGTGTGCAGCTTTCTGACAGGAGTTCTCCCAGATCCTAAGTGAGGGACTGAACCTTAGCAAGGATGGCTCCAATTTGGGGGACTCACAGGCACTAGCAGAAATAAATGTTGCATGAAAGAGCTGTGTTCTATTGCTACCACAAGTATCCTTTTCAGAGAGACGAGTCATAAACAGAAATGGCAGTGGATGCAAAATTCTGTACACATTCATGATCCCTTTGCTAGATTCATTTGTTTCCTCCTCCCCCACCCCACCCAACCCCCGCCTATGATAGATAGCTTTCTGGTATCCATCAAGGACTTATGGGCTGCTTTGGCATCAGTAAGTAAGGCACCAGAACAGTGAGCATTTTCAGACTTTACTGAACGCATCCAAATGTCAAAGGTAATTTTATCCAGGTTAATTACCAGTCTGAGGTTAATAAAAGGTGCATCTCTGGGTTAGATTTTGGTAGTGATGTTCCAAATGCACATCCCTTCCATTCACACTTATGTTGCTCTTTCGCTATGCTCTTTTCATGCTGGCACATTTATCCTTGAGTAATTGTTGTTGTTGTTCAGTCGCACAGTCGAGTCTGACTCTTTGCGACCCCATGGACCAGATCACACAAGGCCTTCCGGTCTTCCGCCGTCCTCTGAAGTTTGCTCAACTTCATGTTTGTTGCATCTATGACACTGTCTAACCACCTCATCCTTCATCAGTGAGTGCTCCCTTCTCATTTGGTGGCCAAAGTATTTGAGCTTCAGTTTCATTATCTGGCCTTCCAGGGAACAGTCAGGGTTGATTTCTTTTAGGATTGACTGATTTGATCTTCTTGCAATCCAAGGGACTCTCAAGAATCTTCTCCAGCACCATAGTTCAAAAGAATCTATTCTTCGACGCTCGGCCTTCCTTATAGTCCAACTCTCGCAGCCATACATCACTACTGGGAATACAGCCAATCAATACAAGACAACAGAAATGTTATGTTACAAGGCAATGCATGACAAAAGAGTGTCATACTTCCCCTGAGACAGAGAGAGCATGTCTCAAGTTCTTGAACCTCACAGAACTTCCATCACACAATGTGAGCATTACATCTTAATGGGAACTGATAATTTCCACAGCAAGAGTAGCATATGTCTGTCATGGGAACTGGAATTCAAAATCAGCAAAGGCTATAATGAATCCAGTGTATAATGACTGCATGTTAGCCTAGGTCAATAAGTCTATGTTGGGTTCCTGAGTTAGTGTGGTTAGGTCTCAGGTGTTTGTATTCCCAAGGAAAAGGAACAACTCATCTCTCTTTGGATGCAAACAAACTGCAGATTTTCTTACTGTATTTAACAGTGGGTTACAAGAATGGTTGTGAAGTAATAATCAGAAGGGAAAAAAACTTTACACATCCCCTACAAGTTCAAGCCTAGTCCTTACTGAGGCTATTTCTGCAATTTTGTGTGTGTGTTTGTGATCTTACTTCCCCAGGTCTTTAATCCTGCATTTTTCACTGCAAACTTTATCTCAGGATGGTATATTTATTGTACACATTATAATGGAACAATCTGCTTCTGCTCTGATATTTGTCTGCATTGGTTTGTTCTCATGGGGTAGAATCAGGGTTGCCAGGTCTCCCACTATGGCTCTTTTGCACAGCAGGAGAAATTTTTAAAACAAAATTGCTGTGACAGGAGATCACTTCTGGGGAATACCTGAACATGGTATCATGTCACTCTAGGAATCACAGGAAACCCCACTATAGGGTTGTTTGCTCAGTTCCTAGAGCAACATGATGTCACTTCTGGTTTTCCCCAGCAGTGATGTAATGTTGTGTGCAACACCCAATCCCTCCCTGTCCTCATCCACCCCATCTCCTGCCAGATGCCACCCATCAGCTGGCAACCCTAAGTAGTGTCCTTGCTTAAATAAGTTCTATTAGTCAGAACAAGTGGAACCTGCAAGTATTTGTGGAATGCATCTCATTCCCTGTCTCCATCTACCTCATCTTGCACAGGGCTGGGCTGGATGCTGCAGTCTGCCTCACCTTGCGTGCGGCTCATCCAAGCTGAGCACTGTTGCTCTTGCCCCAGCTTGCCTTGTACAGGGCTCTGGTGGGCTGGTGCCTATTCCTATGCCTTGTGTCCTGGTGCTCTTAATGGCTAATGTACCCCTGCCATTTAGGCAGGTTAGGCAGAGAATGTGCAACTGGCCCACATTCACCTAGTGAATTTGCCCCCCAAGCCAGAAATAACGAGGCAGACACAAGTGTTGGGTTTAACTATTGGGCCACTTTATTAACTGACAACTTTAGCTGGAACCAACGGCAAGGACAACACAGATTGCGTTATGGTCAAGGCCAGAGGTCAAGGACCCCCCCCTTACCTTGTCAATAGGCCGAGCCACCCTG
Organism: Gekko japonicus; assembly: GCF_001447785.1. Taxonomy (NCBI): domain Eukaryota; kingdom Metazoa; phylum Chordata; class Lepidosauria; order Squamata; family Gekkonidae; genus Gekko; species Gekko japonicus. Next base: position 478,124 of record NW_015173139.1, read on the forward strand.
CCCCGGGTGGGAGCCCACTGCAGGGGCTACCATCCGGCCGGCTAGCCATTGCAGGACAACCCTGTAGCCCCATCCCCCAAGCCGCAAGGTTCAAAGAGAGGACCTAAACAGGGCCGTCCCGAAGGCAGTCCGTTTTCCCCGCCCCATGCCGCAAGACACAAAGACTGTACTCACAGGACCCCTTAAAGGCAGTCCGTTTTCCCTGCCCCATGCCGCAAGGCACAAAGACTGTACTCACAGGACCCCTTAAAACCCAAATATGGGTGTCAGCTGGTGCTCACCGGACCGCAATCTGTATACCGCATAGCAACCTGCCTAAATGAAAGTGACCGACCTGTTTAACACAGCTCACCCCCATAAACACCTGCATCACTGCCACAGTGCAAGGTAGGCGAAAACACCCCCTCCAAGTGCCAAACAGGAAGGGGTGAAAAATTCCTACCCGGCCCCAAAAACTGGCAACCAGTCAACACCTGCACTACTAACAGGGCGGGAGGGTGGGCCGGCGATCCGCGCGGAACTGCTCAGGAGAAGTGGGGCTGGGCTTTAAGCCTCTCACTGCCCCGCCTCCTCCTGAGTCCTGTGTGTGGCGCTTTTGGCGCCAGAATTGCTCCCTGCCTCTTCCGGCTGGGCGGCAAAGGCGCTTTTCCAGCCCAACGGCCGGAACGGCCGTGGGCTGTTAAATCGTGTTCCAGGGCAAAATGGGGGTTCAAAGTACTAGTCTGAAACTCTAATAACTACACACACTGGCTTTCTTGGGATGACTGCTGTTGAACAGTAGCAAACAGCCAGGCCTGAGTGAATCATACAAGTATTGTGGTATCAAGTCACTTAGGGGTTGCTACTGGGCCTAGCCACAAGGATTTCTCCCTCAAAGGCCAAAACAGCTCGGGGAAGGGCACTGCACCCTCCCTCTGCCTTTTAAGAATAGAAGCCAAGCCTGTTGTGGTTGCCTAACAACTGTCACTGAGGGCATCCGTTTCTTATAGCTACATGACCTCTATTTATCATTTTGGGGCTTTCTAAACCCTGCATTTTTATTTTTAGATTTCAGGTTATTCTGCAAACCTGAGCATTTTTCAAGTTTTTCTTGTATTCAGCACTCTGATCTTTGGATTTAAGTATCCTTAGGTGAAAAGGAAAGATTTACCCAACTGAATACAGATTTCCAGAGAACAGCAAGGAGAGATAAGGAGGCTTTCCTAAATGAGCAACGCAAAGTAATAGAGGAAAACAATAGAATGGGAAGGATTACAGATCTCTTCAAGAAAATTGGAGAAATCAAGGGTTCTGTGCAAAGTTCTGTGCAAAGCTGGCCATGATAAGGGACAGAAATGGTAGGGACCTAACAGAAGCAGAAGAAATTAGGAAGAGATGGCAAGAATACGCAAAAGAACTATACAAGAAGGACCTCAGTGTCCTTGACAACCACAACAGTGTAATCACTGACCTCGAGCCAGACATCCTGGAGTGTGAAGTCAAATGGGCCATAGAAAGCATTACTAACAACAAAGCTAGCAGAGGTGATGGTATCCCAGCTGAGCTATTTGAAGTCTTAAAACATGATGCTGTTAAAGTGCTGCACTCAATATGCCAGCAAATTTGGAAAATGCAATAGTGGCCAAAGGATTGGAAAAGGTCCATTCCAATCCCAAAGAAGGGCAATGCCAGGGAATGTTCAAACTATTGCACAATTGCACTCATTTTACACGCTAGCAAGGTCATGCTCAAGATCCTACAAGCTAGGCTTCAGCAGTATGTGAACAGAAAACTGCCAGAAGTACAAGCTGGGTTTTGAAGAGGTAGAGGAACTAGAGATCAAATTGCCAACATTCACTGGATTATGGAGAAAGCAAGGGAGTACCAGAGAACCATTTACTTCTGCTTCATTGACTATGCTAAAGCCTTTGATTGTATGGATCACAACAAACTATGGCAAGTTCCTAAAGAAACCTGTATAAGAGTCAAGAAGCCTGTATAAGGGTCAAGAAGCAACAGAACTGGATATGGAAAAACTGATTGGTTTAGCATAGAAAAAGGAGTACGACAAGGATGTATATTGTCATCCTGCTTATTTAATTTATATGCAGAGTACATCATGCGAAATGCCAGCCTGGATGATTAATTCCTGTACCACAAATTGGAATTAAGATTGCCTGGAAAAATATCAACCACCTCAGATATGCAGACGATACCACTCTAATGGCGTAAAGTGAAGAGGACCTCAAGAGCCTCTTGCTCAGGATGCAATAGGAGAGTGCAAAAGTTGACTTGAAACTCAACATCAAAAAAACTAAGATCATGGCATCCAGCCCCATCACTCCTTGGCAAATAGAAGAGGAAGTCATGGAAGCAGTGACAGACTTCACGTTCCTGGGATCCAAGATCACTGCAGACAGTGACTGCAGCCATGCAATTAAAAGATGCCTGCTCCTTGGGAGGAAAGTGATGGCAAACCTAGACAGCATAATAAAAAGTAGAGACATCACCCTGCCAACAAAAGTCCATATGGTAAAAAAAATGGTATTCCCAGTAGTAATGTACGGCTGTGAGAGTTGGACCATAAGGAAGGCCGAGGGCCAAAGAATAGATGCTTTTGAATTATGGTGCTGGAGAAGACTCTTGAGAGTCTCTTGGACTGCAAGGAAATCAAATCACTGTTCCCTGAAAGGCCAGATACTGAAGCTGACCTCAAATACTTTGGACACCAAATGAGAAGGGATCACTTACTAGAGAAAACCCTGATGCTGGGAAAGACTGAAGGTAAAAGAAGAAGGGGACAGCAAAGGATGAGATGGTTAGACAGTGTTATCGATGCAATGAACATGAGGTTGAGCATACTCTGGAGAATAACGGAGGACAGGAGGGCCTGGCGTGATGTGGTCTATGGGGTCGCGAAGAGTTGGACTCAACTGTGCGACTGAACAGCAACAACATCCTTATACTTGGCTGGGTTGACTATTAGAATATGCCAGGGGGGACATGTGATGGAGCTTCTGGTTTCGTCACAATGCCTGTGGGGAGCTCCATTCCTGCGGCCACCCGAATTGCTATTATTAAATAAAGATTTCTCAACATCAAAAGGCAAGAACTTAGGGTATGCACAGCCAGCAGATGCTCCCCAATTGGCTGGGGACTTTTGACATGGGCTCCACTGCGAAATATCTGTTAAGTTTAACAGCCCCACACCATCGCAGAGCATACATGCTTGCACACTTTAATGTTCTGCCATCGGAGGTGCTTTTAGGGAGGTACTGCCAGATACCATATGTAGACAGACTTTGTCCTTGATATCTAAAAGATATAGAATCCACTACACACACCATACTTCATTGCCCCCTTTATAGGGATATCTGATCTTGTTTCATTACTCCACTTCTAGAGGGTAATAGCTGGCATTCTGATGACTCAATTGTTCACTTTCTTCTGTTTAATTCTAATTGCAAAATAATGGAGGCTGTTGCAAAATTTTTATATTATGCAATCAGAAGACGAAGCTTGAATAGCCATGTGTAAGTGACTGATGCATCTTAGTATTTTGCTATATTTCCATGATGTCTTGTGCTTTCAATGCCAATAAAGGTTGTGTGTGTGTGTGTATGGCTTGGGGAGCCAGGGATAACCAGGCTCCTAGGGGAACCCCAGGAGAGGGGTTCCTGAAGCAGGGGATGTGACAGGGAGCTAGATCAAGGTGGCGACAATTATCTGGATTCTCTCATCTGTCCTGAAGCCCCAGCTGCAGCAATCACCATTTTGGCTCTTCGTTGTGACTGCTGGACTATCTAAGAATTGAAAATTAGTGAATTTCCACACTAAATGATACTCTACACTTTAAGAAGACTCTCTGCAAGTAAGTGCACCTTTTCTGTTGAATAGCTGTTGAAATACAGTGGAAGATCTGAACCCGACGATAAAAACTTTACAAAATTAAAGGGGGATTAGGGAATTGCTGCTTAATCCCCCCCAACTCAGGAGTGGCTTTCAAGCCAAAGAAAGCAATATTTACAATGGGACTATAAGTACTAGAAGAATTTTGAATGTGCTCTCCCAGCTAGATTTAAACTGGTTTCAATCTGAGAAGAGGATTTAAAGTTTTTAAAGAAGCAGACTGTGTCTTTATAATGAATTGGACAGTATCCACCTGAACTATCTTGGAACAAAATTATAACCTGGAAAAGTATATGGGTGCAAGAAAGCTTAAAGAACAACTGAGTAATTTGGATTCTCTGGTCTAGTCTAAGCTAAACTACTCTACAGAAAATGGCGGCTTTATAAGCATTTATAGAAACAGTGAAAGATAAGTCTAATGCAGCTATGCTTCCAGTGCAGCAAAAAAACACCTAAGATGGAACTGCCACAGCAAAGCTAACAAATTTGAATCGGAATCCAATGGAAATTAGTTGTTAAACATAATTGTGTGGTATGCAATATAGTTGTAGTTGAGTAATCCAAGAAGTTGAAATTGAATTAAAATTGAAAGTAAGGGAAACACTGTCTAAGGCAGAAACAGTGGCTATAAGAAAATTTATTGAAGCCTTTAGACAGTGGTAAATGTTGCTAAGATATTTTTTAAAGATGTAATTGTTATAGCAGAGATGATCTTTCAAGTGAAATGTTTAAGGAAATTAACTGTCAAAACTGAAATTAAAATAAACAATGATTATAGGACAGAAATAGTGTTAAAGATATTTGAAGAATTTAATAGAAATTATTTTACTAAATATAATTGTGTGCCATACAATACTGTTACAGATGTGTAAACCAAGACATGAAATTGAAATTAAACATTGAATATAAGATAGAAATAATGGCTATAAGGTAGTTAAATGTGCTATTTTAGGAAATTTTAAAGATAGAAGCCATTAAGTAGTGTAATGCTTGACAAGATGTATTTTTAAGTTGGTAGAATGCCTTTATCATAAAACAGTTCTATATAAACTGTGGAGATTAGAGATTTATAATAGTAAGGACAAAGGTTAACCTAATCTTAAGAGTTTATGGGAGCTAGAACACGAGAATCAATAGATATGAGATAAATATACTTTAAAGTTGTGAAACTATTTAGACATAGTCCTTTTCTTTTTCTTTTTTTGTTATCCTTTTTCAAGAAATTATAGAATGTTTAAGAGATACAAAAGCAATGATTTAATTTTTTCTTATTTGCAGATATCAAGATTGGTATAGATTTAAGTGAACAGTTATATGAATTACCAGACTGTACAAGTAGAATAATTAATGCAATAATGTATGTGGAAATAACTGTAAGCAACAATTTATTTATCTTTTTTATTCTGTATTCTTTTTATCCCTATACCCTACCCCCTTTCTATATAATATTCAATAAAAATAATATATATATATATAAAAGAACATACCGGGGGCAGTGAAACCCCAGGGGAAAACCCCAAACCCCATTCCCCCTCCTTGCCAGTTGATTCCAGGCATGTTTCCTTGTCACTACCACCCCCACCCTGCGTGGTGCAGCTCCAAGCCTCTACAGCTGCCTCCCAGATGGATGCACTGTTGGTGGTATCTGGGACCTGGACCAGCCCTTGACTCCTTGGTGGTCTCCCATCCAAGTATTAACCAGAGCTGACCCTGCTTAGCTTCTGAGTTCTGATGAGCCTGGGCTAGCCTGGCCTATTTGAGTAGCTGCCCAGTATCTGTTTCAGTTTTCCCGCACATATACAAGCATTAGACACAATTACATACATTTCTATCTACTAACATACAGGCTTTATACGTTTTTCAGAGTCTTGTTTTCAGTTAAGTGCCAGAGCAAATGAGCAAACAGCAAACTTTTTTCCTTGCAAGTCTCACAGCTTGCAAATTTTGTGCCTGGAACAGCAATATGATAAGGAAAAGACCAGTATGTACTTACCTTACTTAAAGCATCTCAAGAGTATGGTGAAAACTCTTCTGTTATGCTTGGGTGGAACAGTTGCAGGGAAGAACTAAATAACTTTAAGAAGTATTATGATCACCATATTATGTAACTAAGGGGTATAAATACTGGGAGAGCTGAGCCTGTATTCATCACTGCAAGGTACAAGAGACAAGAATACCACCAGAGAGGTCATCATGCCCAGTCAGAGAGTTCACATCCTGGAAAACACAGCCAGTTTTAATTTTGTATTCTATTATCTGTTGCAAATTGATTCAGAGAACAAGCTTCACTACCCAAGAATGTGATGTCCATATGCTTATTGGCAATCCCTCCTTTGCCCCAAAATTCTATGTAACAAGGAGAACATGTGTGGTACTACATATCAAAGATATAGCTATCAATGTTAAATCAAAGTTTCTACTGAAGACCCTCCTTGTTAAACTGATAACAGTCAAACAGATGCTTAGGTAAAGATGCTAGGGAATGATTTCACATAGTTATAGCACAGCAAAAAAATTCTAGATGTGGGTCTTGGAAACAAAAAGGATGCCTGTCCTTAAGGTTGCCAACTCTGGCTTTGGAAATTCCTGGAGATTTGGGGGCTGTGCCAATGGGGGGGGAAGAGCTTAGCAATGGGTGGGATCTCAGGAGAGATGTGATGATGCCATAGAACACCCTCCAAAGCTGCCATTTCCTCCAGGGAAATTGATCTTCATATGCTGGAAGTCGTATGTTAATCCGATGGAACTCCAGTCCCCTCCCCACCTGGAGATTGGTAACCCTGTGCATTCTATGAAGATGTATCTGACTCATGCTGCTGCTGCTAATTTTCTTATTTACATGTCATGGGAGAATGAGATGTCCCATTCTTTTTACCTGCTAGGAAAGAATAGTCTACCACAAGCCACCAAATAACTCATTCTCCTTCCCCCACCCCCTCCCAGCAGCTAGAGTGAATTATGAAGATCCTTTCTTCAAGTGAAAGAGATGGAATTGCCCTTCATGGGTGAGGAGTTCTATTTATTCTCAGCAAATTCGTTTCCACTTTATTTTAAATTAAACTGTCTTGACTCTCACCATTTGGAACCTGATGATGAAGGAGGAGCCAGGGGAATGAGAGCTGAGGCCTGGAGTGGGTTTTTCGTTCTCCTAAAGATCAGTTCAAAAATTAGGATCCACACAGGCTTCAGTTCAAATATGCTTGAAGTTTGGGGGGCAGCAAATGAGAGATTCTGGGATGAGGAAGGCCAAGTCAGAAATTTGTGCTTACAAATATCTCAGTTCCCCTAGGATTTCTAGGTGACCGACAGCATGTCCTGGACAACTAAGGCTGCACTCTGGCATCACGATAAACTGTGGTTTATAAACCACGGTTTGATTAAACTCCAGTTTATTGAGACTTTTGAATGCAAAGGGTCCAACAACCTGGGGGTGATTGACTGGCACCAAACCAGTATTTCCAGTTTGGTTTTGTAGCTGATTTGTTCAACAAAGTTCAGGCTCGTTGTGATTGTCATGTTGCTTGAATGTGAAACCCAGAGTTTGTTGACTAGCACCACTTCTTAATGCTGCTTGGCCACAGAGGAAGCAGTACAGGGAGGGGGTCACCCTGGGAGGAGGAAGAGATGGAACATGAAGCAGGAGAATGGGTTTTTTTACTTTTGTCTAGAAGATAATAACCTTGGCTGATTGCTTAAACCACAGCTTCAACACACTACAGTTTATTGTGATGTCTGAATGCAGCCTATGAAGATTTCAATTAATACTACACTGAACTACAGTAAAATTGAATGCACCCTAGTGGTCAGAATTGAGAGCAGAAGGGTTGAGGCAACTGGGTTTAAGTCACAGAGTTGTATGTTTCATCCAACACACCACATGAAATGTTATTTTACATAGTATGACAGACTTTCAAGACAGCTCAAGGTGATTTTTCAAACCTATTCAAAACCAGCTACACAGTCATGGTGTCAGCTAAGCTGCCATATTGTTTATTAGCCTAGAGTTCGCCTGCCTGACCTGTGTACAAGTTGGTGCCACATTCCTTCCCTCTCGCTTCTCCCCTTGTTATCTCTGACCTTGTATTCATGCCTGTGTAGTGTCTCCACTTTAATTAACCATGAGACTAGTTTCGTTTCTCAGCCTTGAATCGGTTGGGTCATCAGTCACTCTTTCCCGCCCGTGGGAAATGGGGCGATTGGCCCACAGATGGGGGGGGACCTCTTGAATCTTCTATATCACTATATGCTTGTCCCATGCTCATCATTCCTAACAGTGGCCATGTTATTGCAACCATAGTACTAACAATAGAGCAAAACCTTTCTTGGAAGTGTGTGCTCCATTGTTTGGCTGTGGGTCCTGACACATGGTATGATGATGGAAGCCCTCTACACACAGCACCTCCATGTGCTGACTGAATACAAGGGAAGGAGGAACAGGCATATGTGTGCTGGCCACCACCATCCCCTCCCCTCCCCACCTCCATGTGAATGCCAGGTCATCTGCACAGCACAAATGTGTGGAGGAATTGTCTGTGCGTGCAGATCATAGTGAAGAAGTGTACACATGGACACCTCCTTTGCATGTTTGCACCATGCAGATGACCTGACATTCGTGGAGACACAGGGGAAAGTGGCCAGTTGTGTTCATGCCCACTTTCCCTCCCTGTGCATTCAGTCAAGGCATAGAGGGGTCATGTGTAGAGGGCTAGATTCTCAATGTTACCAAGTTCCTGACTTCACATTTTTAGGCAGAACCCTACTGATTGCACATCAGGTCTTGACATTATACCTGTATGCAGGGGTCATTTGGAGCAGGAGTGTGGGGGAGCGCCACTCCGAGAGTCTGTGCCAGCCCCCCCATGGGGGAATGCCTGCTTTTATGAGCCCTCCCCCAATTTGCAAGAATTGGGTGGGTAGGGAATGGCAGTGCCAGGTGCCGCTCTACAAATTCCTCCATAAAGGAAGAGGGCTAGAGAGGAAGCTGCTGGAGGACGTGGCACTTATTGGAGGACTCGGAGCTTGCCTTTCCTCCTAACCGCCTGTGCTAGCACACCAATTCCCCCCTCCCTGCCAGTGCACAGCTCAGTGGAAGCCATGGAGTGGGGAGGGGATTCAGCAGCAGGCTTCTCCTTGCCACCTGCTTCTCCTTGGCCCCCATCTGAGGCTCTTATCACCTCCCCCCCCCGAGTTTTCAGAAAGTTTTTCCAGACCAGGCTCAGTTGGCTGCCCCTCCACTTCTTCAAATGGCACACATTGCGCCTGGACATGGCCACAGCGGCAGGGAAAACGAGCCCCAGTCCCGTCTCAAAGGGGAAGCAGGTGAGACCCCTGAGATGCTCAGAGACCAATGCCTGAAACAGGGGCTATGTCTGCAGTGTGGAGAATGGGGCCACCTTGCAGCCGACTGTGGCCTCGCGGGCCAAGTGAAACTGGCTCCGACCAAACCAACCAAGGCACGGGTGGGAACCCCTGCGAAGAAACCATCGGGAAAGCCTAAGTTCACCAAAGCGCTACAAGCGGCAGTGGAAGTGATCGAGGATGACACCAGCGAGGAAGAGTGGGAAAAGGCCAGGTCCTGCTGTGAGAGGCACAGAGCAGCAGCACCCGATCCCGGAGGCATCAAAAGCGGTGAGCAGCTATCCCCCCCTCTTTTTTGTGACTGTGACTTTCCTAAACCCAGCCTTGGGGACCCACATCAGAGTAAGGGGACTCATTGACTCAGGGTGTTGGAGAGACCTCATTAACCCACTCCTGGTCTCAGGGTTAGACGCCGCGGTGGTGAGACTACCTAAACCACTGATTTTTACCCAAATTGATGGGTTCTCGATGAAAGAACTGTGCAAGTTCAAGACTGTGCCATTGTGGTTGGGGGCGGGGGACCACTGGGAGGAACATTCGTTTGTCATTACCCCCACGGCAAGGTTCCCGCTAGTATTGGGAAGCCCATGGCTACACGGGCATGACCCCTACATCTTGTGGGACGAGGGGAAGGTGCCGTTCATTTCTCCCCGCTGTAGCTTGCACTGCTGGGACCACCAGTGGGGACCCCAACCTGCAGTCAAAGCACCTCGTGTGTGCCTGGCCCAGGAAGAGTTGAGGTCTATGGAATGGGTGGAAGTAGGGGATATTTGGGCCCCTAGACTCCTTCAGGAGTTCCACTGAGCCTTCCCGGACAAACTGGGAATCTCCCGGAATGTGCAAGAGATGGATTTTTGGGCGGGCAGAATGTCAGCTAAGGTTTATGCATTTCAGTTCACTCGCTTGACCTGTGTACCAGCCAGGCCCGCATTCCATTCCTCTCGGCGCCTCTACTCCTTATCACTGACCTTGTAGCTCGCTCGTGTAGTGTCTTCCCATATTTCAACCGTGGGACTGGTTTTGTTTCCTCGCCTACACTCCAATGGTTCTTCTCGCCTGTGGGAGAGTGCCCAATTGGCCCATTGATGGGGGGGGGGGCTTTTGAGTGTACTATATCTATACCTGCTTGCTTAGTATTAGTTATTCCTAACAGTGAATATGTTTATGCTACCATAGTTCTCACAATAAACTAAAACCTTCTTGGAAGTGTGTGCTGAAGTGGTTGACTGTGTGGGTCTTGACATGCTGTCGGTCACTTCCTTCTTCTGTCCCTCCCCTCTTGCCTCCCACCAGCATGCATGTTGTCTTTCATTTTTGCTGTCTTACTCCTTGCTGTCGCTGCCTCACCACCTCACTTTTTTAAAAAAATGCCTCCTTTACCTTGCGCGCTTGCCACTCACTGCTTATCTCGCTGCTGTTGCTAACAACTACTTCGGTGCGTGCACCAGCATTGTGCATCACCCTTTCCCGGCTGGGCCCTCCAGCATGCCTGCACCAGGCTCAGCTTCCCTCCCCATCTCCTCCCACCCAGCAGCTGCCACCGAAGAGCTGCCACCACCGCTTTCACCTGCTGGAGTAAAAGGACGAGGAGGAGGTGCCATGCAGTGCTTCATTCACTCCTGTCTCTCCTCTCAACTTTTCCCAACTTGTCTATTTAAAGTCGGTTCAGACGGCAGCTATTCCTCTCCTGATCACTTGCTTTCTCACTTGAGGCGCCTTCTGTGTTTGCCATGCCAAACTAGCCATGACTTCCTCTATGGCTAGGCACCCCATCTTTCTGGAAGGAGAAAACTGCAAGCTGTCCTGGAAAGAGGCATCTGCAGGCTAGGATCAGACAGATACCTACTTGGAGATCATGGGGAATCCAGTGATGGAGCATAGGGAGACCCATAGGCACTCCCTTGCTACTTTGGCCACCTCCAAAGGTAAGAGGAGCTGTGTCAGAGAAAAATCTAAAGACAAAATATGTGCAATACTTTTTTTTTAACTATTTTTAAAATTTTATTTAGAAACTTTCTATGCTGCCTCTTCAGGGAACCTGCCTGAGGATGGCATGGAAAGTGAAACACCATAAAAACAGAAAGCATCATAAAAGTTATTAAAACCCAGCCAGAGCATTAAAAAAAACACAAAGCATGGTGCAGCTAAAAGGTGTCTCAAACATGCTGAAAAAGAATGAAGCACAGTGCAAGCTTTTCAGTTCTGAAGAACTCTTCATTGTGCTGGATGTTTGGTGAAAACGCCTCCCTCCCCTTCCCCCAAAGAAACTGTGTTGTGTCATGGCTGCAGCAAAATGACCTCTGTAAAGGTCCTTGTTCCTCCAACCAGCCTTCTGAAGACTTCAGCCACCACTGAAGCTATCCTCCCAGAATAGTGGTATTTCTGAGGTTTGGATTAGTGTCTGCCCCCTCTCTGCCAGCTCTTTCTTTCTTTCTTTCTTTCTTTCTTTCTTTCTTTCTTTCTTTCTTTCTTTCTTTCTTTCTGTCTGTCTGTCTGTCTGTCTGTCTGTCTGTCTCTCTTTTTCTCTTTCTCTCTCTCTTCTTTCTTTCTGGCCTTCTGACATACTTCCAGCGATGTCAGGGGTGTGGCATATGCAAATAAGTTATGCTAATGAGTTCCTGCACCTCTTTTTCTATGAAATTACCCCTGCCTGTATGGTTCAGCCCTACTTAAAGATGGTCCTCCCAAAGAGGAGAGGCAATAGGTGAGGCAAATGTTTGCTTCCTTCTCCCCAGCTCTGCTTATCATGCTCAAACTAGGGCTCCCCACAGTCACCAACAACCATACTGGTCCACAGTTCCCAGTGCAATACTGATAGTTCTCAGTTACCATAAAACATCTTATACCTTTCTTTTATTTGTTTAAATCTCTACAATTTTTTTTAGCATTCCTTTACATTATGATTTGAACTAATCATTGATAGTTTACAGAAGTACATTATCTGGCACACAAAAGATCCAGTACCATCTACCCTTAAAAATATTTATTTAGATATTTATACCCCACTTTTCTCCTCAATAGTTCACAGGACCAGAGGTCATTGACAGGCAGTCATTTTGACAGGCGCAGGTTCAGGAGTGTGTAGAACAGATCCTGTGCAAGCTATAGACCTCAAAGTCAGAGGGGAGACAGTCTGGAGTTATGGAGTTCACCATGAACTGGCACCAACCTCCCCAAACAGATGAAGAGTTCATGAAAAGTTCATGCCAGTTGACCTGCCACGAATTTCACTTCATGTACCACAAACCAGTCAAAGTTGATCACACTTCTTAAGACTGCTTGGCCACAGAGTAAGCAGTATAGGGAGGGTGTCTTCCCTCGGGGAAGGAACCTGGAAGTGAACCTGGAAGTGATGTCACAGTATCAAAGCAACACTCTTGGAATTTCCTGCAAACCACAGAGATTTGGGGAGATCTTAGAGTGTCACTACAATGCCGTGATGTCACTTCCAGATATGTTACCAGAAGTGCTGTTGCAGCATTGCATACCACTTTCCCCCCTCAGTTTGCTCCCACTGCTCCACCAAGACATAGCAGAAGACCTGGCACCCATACCCATACTGGCTGTCATGGCATCAGAAATGTAGCCAGAGATAGGTAAATCATGAGGCAATAATCTATCAAGGGGAAACCTTTTACCAGAATTCAAGAGGGCATCCCTACCACTTATGAACCATAAAGAACTACATCTTTATCCAAAACCCAATAGCTTTCCCTAATCAGGGGTCATTTCCTGCAGGAGCGCACAGGAGCAGAGCTCCGGCAGTAAAGAGCCCAGGGGGCGGGCACATGCAACAAGCCCCACCCCCTGCTCCCAGCAGCCCTCAGTCAGAGAAGCAGCCAAGTAAGTTGCAGAGCTCCCCCTCCCATAGACAGCAATCCAAAACAGTCCAGTGGCACCTTTAAGACCAAGTTTTATTCAGGTACAAGCTCTCCCTCCTCTGTGAGGGCAGATGTGTGGAACCCCCCCCCCCTAGCTAGCAATCCAAAACAGTCCAGTGGAGCCTGAACAGTGGGTGTTGCCTTCTGACAAACTTCCGGTGATGTCAGGGGGTGTGGCATATGCAAATAAGTTATACTAATGAGTTATGCTAATGAGCTCCTGCACCTCTTTTTCTACGAAATGACATCTGTCCCTAATTACCAGCTTTTTTTGTTGTGTCTATTTTGGTCTCTGATGGACAATTCACCTCCCAAGAAAAACTTTTTAAAACCCCTGTAATATTTTCTGTCTTGAATTTATCTTTCTAGATCAGTTTTCTTTTTCTATCATAAATACCAAATTAGAGAAACTTCTCTCCTCAGGTGGGGAAGATGATTTTGAAAAGTGAATGCCTTTTCTTTTCAAGCTTTCCCTCTCTGATATGCTCTTACCAAAGACGTAGTACCCAGAACACTTGCAAATGTGAAAAAACCCTTTGCAGTTATCATCAAAAGCAGAAATTTCAGAGTCCAGTTATTATTGTCAAGATAAAATAAAGTTTCCCACAAACACTCAGGCTTATTCTCAGCAGTGAAAACTAGCACAGCACTATTGATATCATGTGACCTATGATTGCTATTGAATCAAATGGCATTTTAACAGTTTGTTGTACATAAGGTATAGACATAGATATCTGTTCTGAGGTCTGCAACATGCATGTTTTATTTCCAGAGTATTCTCACCTCTTTGCCCAAGTCCGCTGAGTAGATATCCTCAGCCTATGCACTTTGACTAAATTATTGACAGTAATCACAATTCAGTTCTATTTCACATTCATAATTTCCTAAGGCCTCAGATCTTTAAATCTGCAAGAAAAAGATCTACACAAGTGATTGCTATGTAAGCACACAAAACTGAGAAGTGCATTAATAGAGTCATAATTTATTTATTTATTTATTTATTTTCATTTATACCCCGCCCTCCCCGCACGCGGGCTCAGGGCGGCTTACATAGGCAAAAGTGCAGTAAAGGTAAAACAAGTTAAAACAATTAAGACTAAAATTCACATCAAACAGGATGTGAATAATAATAATGCTGTAGATTTTGAGAACTCAAATTTAATTTTAGCCAGAAGCACTGGTGTGGATTTGTTGTGATCTCTCTTTAAAAAAAAAAAGCCATGCACAAAAACAATGGAATATATTGTAATTCTCTTGTAGTATTATCAATTACTTACTGTTATGATGTATATAAGCTGAAATTGCCTTGATCTCTTTTTTCATATTTGATGCTTATTGTTTATATCCTTTTCTCTATATTGGCAGATCTGTCTGAACTTCTCTCCTCCTGGGTCCTTATTTGTGCAGGACAAATAAAGAGACTCTCTGGCTTGAAATCAATAGTCTTACACTGATCTACCCCAGCTGAGGATCTGTCTCACTGTGCCGCCAAGTGGACTGTCGTTTCCCCTCCCCTTCTCTCACTTAACAGGAGGTGACATTGCCCTTTCATCCATCTCCTGTGAGAAATTACAGGCATTATGCTCTGTGTATGCTGTCTGCAGCCATGCATGTCAGTTTCAGCCTCCTCCCACTGATGGGTAGGCTAAGTGCAGCTGGTTTCTCTGATGTTGCACGTGGCATTCAAAAATATCACCCCCAGCTTGTCATTAATTCCTATCAAGCATCGCTGTTCCTAGAAGTCTACTTGTGTTAATATTTTTATATAATTAGTTCTCTTCTAAGTACTTCCTCGAAGCACGGAGGGTTTTTAAAATATATATGTGGGACTAGAAGCAATTTTTAGCAGCTGAGGATCATACCCCTCCCGAAATTAACATGCAGATGTGCCCTAAGTTATTTCTTGCCTGAATTTTGATAGTCTACCTCAATTTTGTGTCCACAGAGAGTTCATGTTTTTATTTTTCTGTTGATAGCTAACTGTTTCAGTAATTCAGGGAAGTATCAGCAGTGTGTCATTGTTGGATTTCCAATGTGCACTGAATATTGTAGCTGTGCACTGTATATGGTAGCTGTTGTTTTTAACAAATTGCTAGCCTTCCACAGGTAAACATTTCTGATGATGGACTATTTGGTGAGCCACTTTTTGTGCCAGTTTTGTGTTTTTCATTCTGAAGCAGTATCTGCTCATGCAACCATGTGAGGTAAAGAGAAAAGGGGAAAATATAATTGACTGTCCTGGGGATGGTAAGTCATGTTATATCAGCAGCTTTCCCACTTTTCCATCCTAACTCCAAAATTATGATATCAGAGATCTCAGATGTTAAGATTTCCCATCCGCCTAACTTCAAATGCATGGTTTCGGAAGTCCTTTTCAGACATTACAATCACATATACCAGGAGCCTACCAACTGCACATGATTGGAGTATGTGCTACCCACAGTCCTCCTAATACCTATGGTATCAAAAGAGAAGTGTGGCGGCGGGATCAGACAGATCCCCCCAGCCACCGCGCAGTTCCTCCCCGGCATGATTAGATGCCGGGGGAAGCCACGGACCAGAGAGCAAGGTGAGCCCACTGCGCATGCTTGTGCATGCGCAGTTCGGCAGGACTTCACATGCTGTGGGAAAGACGGGCGCGCCAGCGATCCCACAGCCGCTACTGCTGCGGATTTTCCAGTAAGTACTAGTGTTTCGAAGGGGTTTTTTTTAATCCACATTTTTGGCTGGAAGAGACGGATCGGGGACGGGTGCGTGCCGCTTCCCAGATGTTGCGGTCGGGTCGCGCCTGCTTTATGCGCCCCGATCCGTCCCTCTTACGGATCAAAGCCTCCGATGTGACCAGGGGCCATATTGGCCTTCCTCTCTTGTCTGTGCAGCTGGTTCTTATGGATAATCAGCTGGCCTTTAATATGGCATCCACATGGAGAGGGGCTATGGCTCAGTGGCAGAGCACCCGCTTTGCATGTAGAAAGTTCCAGGTACAATGTTTGACATTGACAGTTAAAAGGATTAGATCATAAGTGATGTGAGATGAAAGACCTCAACTCGAAGCCCTGGAGAGCTGCTGCCAGTCTGAGTAGACAATAATGACTTTGATAGACCAATGGCCTGACTCAGTATAAGACAACTTTATGTCCTTCAAAAGTGCAGATTCAGTATACCTGACCTTTCCAAACACTTCTGTTTAAAAACAGTAATCTGGCCATACTTTCCAACTCTGAAACCACGATTGCATAGCAAGCCCAACATGCCTCAGCTTTCTACTGTTTCATATTCAAGGAATACATGTTGGAGGAGGAAACAGTGTTCCCATAGATTTTAAGGAGTTGCTGAATGCATTCTCTATACTGAATGGGTCACTGACTGCAGTAATGATATCTAGCTTTATGTTTTGCTTCTGTCCATTAGGTGATTCTCTTGAAGGGCTCCTTGAATGATGCATGAAAGATATTGTCCTGGATTGTACATATGAGCAAATATTGATTCTGATCAAAGCAACAGTGGTGTAGATCTACAGTAAACCCACTGCATTGCATCTATCTCTGTGTCTAGCTGGTGTGCCCCATACATTGCCAAATGTTATTTTTCCAACATCAACATTTTGCTAAACTGTTGGTATCATTTGCTCAGAATTCAATTTTCTTGCAAGTAATTGTTTCTTCAAGCCTAGAGTCATGGAGGTCATAATCCACTTGAGAGAATTTCTGTGTTGGGATATATCATTTATATGGGTAAGATTTTCACCCTGATTCTTCTAGAGAAATGCTTCAAAATGTAATTGCTGTCTACTAAGCCTGAGGGCCAGCAAGCCAAAACCACATAGCCTAACTTTGTTCATCTTTAACTCTCATGATTTGTAAACCAGCCTAAATGATGGCCTGTAAATCTTTTATTAAAAGGAACTCTTTTTTTTAAGCCCCCCAAGGGGGAATGTTTTATTTGCATTTCTATAAAACTACAATAGAAATTGGGGAGGGAGAGTCTACAATCTATAGGAAAAAGTAAAGAAAACCTAACTAAAAACCCAAGAATGGAGGTTTTACAATGCTTAAAACATAGTTGTTACTCTTATACATTTGCTTTCAAACATGAAGAGTGCCAGCCAATCATCGCTTCTGCTGACGAAACCTGCTTATCTGACTGAACAGAGAGTAATTCCAAAGCTATAACACACATAATCAAAGCCCTTAAGAAAAATTTAGCATCTCCACGCTTTACTCCCCCCCCCCCGGCAAAATCTTTAAAACCAAGTTCCCTCAGTAAGAACATTACAACACGTTTTTCTTCTTCCGTCTTCGATGTATCTTCTTTCTTCAATTATCTTTTAGTTTTTATAAGTCCGGATCTGTCCATTCATGATATAAACCAAGTTCCTTTTTTCCTGGGACATCTTCGCTTCCTTAAACGTCTTAGATCAAAAGAGTCTTTCCTTTTGTTGCAATAACAACACCCTCATTGGAGATTCCAACCTTTCTCTTAGCAAGCAGATCATATAAAGTTAGGGTAGCGAGCCCTTTACTCCAGAAAACCGCTTTTCGATCAGCTTGCCAGTCCAGCCACAAAGAACTAAACTTAGAGTCTCCTTGCCATTCATACGTCTCTATGATCAATGTACTGTCCCTTTAAAAGTGTAGCTGCTTTTAGTACAGATACAGGTCGCTTCTCACTTTAGCCACCAGAGGGCCCACAATTCACTTTAAAGACAGAGTCTATGGTTAGGTCACAACCTAACTTTCCACTGTCATCCTTTCTGAAGAAAGCATTGGTCCCGCCTCCCTCTTCGCCTCTTGTCGCCATCTTTTGGGGATGTTTACATTAGCCGAGAAAGAATGCCAAAGTCTCTAAGGTCTGTTTAAATGCTCCGCTTTCTTTTAGAAAAACTCTCCGCTACAGTCCATCGCCACAGTTTGATCAGTCCTTCCCTTCTTGCTTTCGTATTTGCTTAAAACGTCGGGAGATAGGGCATCCCCTCCCCCCCCTCTGTTTATACGCTTGTAGTGGAGGGACTTCACTTCTAGGCTTTAGTGTCTCGTTTCAACGACAACTCACTCATCAATCCTTGAATCGATCCACCAGGTCCTAAGATGGCCCCTGGGATCATGCCAAGCAGAGAAGATCGCTAAACCTCCAAATGCTTGTCCCGGTGAATCAGGGCAGGACCTTCAGGGCAGAGAGTAGCCCCCCTGTACCGGCTGCCAGCCGGAGGTAGGGCTCTCCAAAGCCCCCTGGCTAGAAGCCCATTGCCTATGGGCTTCATGGGGGAGCGTGCACAATCACGCTCCCTCCTAATCCCCGATTCACGGCACATGTCTCTTGGAGGACCCCAGAGACACCACCATTGTTCAAAGCACCAAAACCAGGAAAAAAACTATTAAAAGGAACTCTCAACAAAGTTTTATATGAAAACAGAGCCTGTTTTTAATTCCTTGACAACCCACATGGTAACTATGCGAATTACACAAAACCCAATATGGTCCTCATCTTGAAAGCACAAGCACTTTTAAGGAGCTGAATCTCTCCCTCTCTTTTTAGGGAACAGGTAACAGCACTACCTTTGTTTGTTTATTTATTTATTGGTCAATAATTTTGTAGCTACCTAGCCATATGTATCATGCCCTTTTGTACAGTTAAATTGCCAGAGTACTGAGCATATTTATTTCCTGAGAAGTAGTCTTCACTAAAGTAACTGGAACTCAGCATCTGACAAAGTGGGCTTTGGTTTAAGAAAGCTTGTTCCATAGTAAAGGTATTAGTATTTTAACATGCGAGAAGATTCATTCTGGTTTTGGGGATTTCAGTGCTTTCCCAACTTTATGAAACCCTTAATTCATTCTAAACTTATTCTACTTCTATGCCCACTTGGAGTGAGTCCATGGAAATCCTCCCATACAGCTTCACCTGTACGTGGAACTGGGGTATATTGGTTGCTGACTCTACTCCACTTTCCTCCATCACTCCCACTTCCTATCTAGAGTTCCTTCTCAGATCCTTACAGGGTTTCTTCCTAGTGGAACCCTCACTTAAAGTTCAACGGGAAATTACCATCCAGAGAAGTGGATGGTCTCTATGGGACTACAAGAAAAAAATTAGAAGAAAATAACTGGGCCCAGCCAGTTGTTCTGACCTCAAGCTGCTCCCCAGTCCCCACCACTACCAGAGCTGCTATATGCTGGGCTCCTGCTCCTGTCCTCCAGTACTTGCTGATGCCCTGCCATATTCCTAACAGGCTGTCTGATGGAAGAGTGCAGTATGGAAGGCGGAAAACTGAGTAACCCTCTAGGAAGAAGCTGAAGCTCAATTTTTCTCCCAGAATTACCCTTCTCTCATGCCCTCTCCATGGAGTTCCATCCCACAATTTGTGAACCTAGCTTACAAATAACTGTGTTTCAGTGATGTTGGGCTGGGATGTGGGAGAAGGTGGTGCCATCTGAATGATGGACTCTGCAAAAGAATACGACAATGCCGCTCAGCAGGAGGGGAAGCATTTACAAGAGGAAGAAAGAATTAAAGCCTATTATCATTATTCAGTGTCACTTGTACCTCATTCAGCAGCTTTCACATCTACCACATTGTATTTTGTTGTTCTTGTTGTTTTAAAAAAGCAAAATTGATTTCCAGAGACCTCTCTGGCAGCACAATCCTCAGCCCTCCTGCTGTTTTGTATCAGCAGCAAAGAAACGGGCACCATTTTTCACGTGGCGGAGGTGGTGTGCAGAGCTGATGCTGCTGCATAAGTGAAGAGCAAGAGAGAAAGAGGCTTTGGGTATGATAAGTTATCACTCTTAAACATAAATAGTTCCTCTTAATTTAACTTCCATTTAAAGCAGAAAATGGCAGAGGAGGAAATTCAACATTTGCCAAATATAAAAGGACAAATTCAGTCAAGCTGGGGAAAGTAAATTTATCTGTGGAGCATCCCAGGGGGAGTTTTACAAACAAACAGGGAATCAACAAAAAATTAAAATGCCATAAAGATGTCTGCAGAGCATCACTGAAATCCTGTTTGTCTGATCTAAATAGTAGCTTAATGAAAAGGAAGGCATAGTGGAAGAGCTTAATATGACACTTCAGGGTAATCTAGGCACAGTTTACACAACAGACGTTTGGAGCAGCTCAGCCTTAGCTTGATGTCAGAGGGAGATTTCACTCAACCACATGGCATCATGGTAGATCTGACTTGGGCCAGACTGACTCATAATTCCTTTAAAGTCTCAGACTCAGCAGGTAATTCTCTATCAAGAAAGCAGAATCCCACAACAGTGTAATTCATTGTCTATCCCAAATTCAGGGTTTTGCTGCTTGGACCCTGTAATGCTCACAGACTGTTCCTGCCTCTGGTCCAGGATAGATATGATGGTCAAAAACCTTGATGTCAGCATTGGGATGCTAATAGATTCCTATCAAGTGATGACATGGGAGGGAGGGGATCAAAAGTGCTTCATGAGTGAATAAGAGAGAAAGCTGAACCCATTCCCTTCTCATAACTCACCTCAAATCACTTATTGCTGGCCATTTCCCCTAGTGTTGTTCCATGACCACAAGTAACTCCCCTAAGAGAAAAATGGATGGGGAGGAGTAATTTGGGGGAGAAAAGTGGAGTTCCACAAAGGGTTCAGCTTGAGCATCATACCATTCCAGTTTGGGTCTCAGTCTATGCGGGGGGGGGGGGGGGAAATAAACAAGGACCTTTGATGTTCAGGTAAGTAGTCAGAAATTAGGTACTAGGTATTTAAGGGTGAGGAGGAGAGGAAGAAGGGAAGAAAAGGAAATTATATACTACAGTATTCATAAAAAGCCTTGCCTTTTATCACAGGGGTAAGCCAAAAATAGGTTGTGGTCCACCATTCTGGTAAACTACCTAGCATCTGTTAATTGTCAAACGTTTTTGTAAAGAATGCCACAGTAGGTGGACCTTAGTCTGATCCAGCTGGGGATTTCTTATACTGAATATATAAGGCTCTCAAATATATTGAATTAGACCATTGGTATAGCTAGGTCAGTATTATCTATACTCCGTCTGGCAGTCACTCTCTTGGATCTCAGGCAGAGAAAGGTCTTTCCCCAACACCTGCTTCCTGAGATTCTGTTACCTGAATATGCAAGAGGTTCAACCTGGGGTCTTCTGCATGCAGCACATGGGCCCTGCCACTGATCCATGGCCTCTCCCAAGGGTAAGTCAGGCTCATTGAGGAGGGGGGGAGATAGGGGGATGAAGTTCCAGGGGTCCAGGGTCAATCTGGCAGGGGATAGAAATGGGAAAAGGTCATGTGATTTGTTTTCATAGGATGTTTGGATTTGGTCAGGTTTGTACAGGGAGAGCAAAGGGAATCTTTGTGTGGGAGGCCTATGATAGCTCTCAGTGGGTTTATACAGAGTCAGGATCACTTTGCACAGACTGATTGTACCTTAATGGCTACAAACCCTGGAGTATGCATTCCTTAGCTACCCTATCCGAGAACATGGGGCATAAATAATTTAAATTAATGTATCAGTGGACCATAGGGTTTCTAGTTGTTAAAAAACAGATCGCGCAATCCTGAAATCAGCCCATCCTTGTTGCATTTTATTCTTACCATCATTTTTTACCACAGCATTTCAATGTATTTGTTTCAATTATTGATAGGTTGACTTTTGCTGAAGGGGATTTACAAGCATACATAGCATTAAAAGAATAAAACCACATAAATCATTACCAACAATAGACTAATATCATTAAACACTCATCAGTAAAAACAGCCTGAGTCCAAATTCAAACTGTGTGCAAATAAAATCAGCAGCAACAACAAAATCCCCTGGAATAATAGAGTCCTTTGGATGCTCATAAATCCAAGTTAGGAGGGGGCAATCTTAAGCTCCACTGCCAGTTTGAGCCAGACATTAAGACCAGCAGACAAGTTGGGATGGAAAAGAGGGGAGAACAGATTCCCAGTTCTTTATCAACCCACTTGACTTAGGTCTTGTCACCATGTGGAAGGACCAACCTACCTTTTGGATAAATATAAATATAAAATATGTAACAAATAGGAATGGGCATGAACCAGGAAAATGCGGTTTGATTCATGGCATGCCTGGTTCGTGAACCATGAACTGGTTTGGTTCATGATGTGATAGAATCCTCCCAACATGCTAGAGACACCAAACTCACAGGGAATCTCTGGCTGATTCTCCTCTACCTGCTCTCCAAGTTTGATGAGGATTGTATTTATGGGGTCCACGTTACAGCCCCCCCAAGAAGGTGCACCCATCACCCACTGTTTCCAATGGTGGAAAAGAAACAGCAAAAAAAGTAAGGGCAATAGAAGCCCAGCAGAACAGAATCAAAGTCCCAGAGAATCTTGACAGTAGAAACTGAAGGTGGGGGACATTTTTGCAAGCCCAGAAGAATCAGTGCAATGTGCCCAGCAGTACCAGTGCCACTGGGGCAGTGCAAACCCAATAGAACTAAGGTCAAACCAGAGAATCTCTGCAGTAGAAACTGAAGGTGGTGATGTGGGCATTTTTGCAATGCCAGCAGAACCAGTGCAATGTGCTACTACTTAGCAGAACCCAGTGCCACTGTAACAATGCCAGCTCAATAGGACTGATGTGAAGTACAGAATATGATCCAAGCAAGGGGCGGTTTGCAAGCCAAGCACAACCTGTTCTGTGTAGAGAATGCCCAGCAGAACCCAGCACCACTGTGGCAATGCAAGTAAAAGAAGACGAATGTCAAACCAGAGAATCCCTGCAGTACAAACTGAAGGGAGGGGGATTTTGCAAGCCCAGCACAACCTGTTACAATGTGTACAATGCCCAAGAGAACCCAGTTCACATTGCAAGCTTAAAAGGACTGCTCTCAAAGCACAGAGTCACAACAATAGGCAGCAAAGGGAGGCAGCAAAGATGGCGACGAGAGCAGAGCTGGGTGCTAGAGGGTCCACTTAAAACATTAAAAAACAACAGTTCCCGGTAGCTCTTGGCAGCATTGCACAGTTGTGCAGCCCGTGCAGCGATGCGAAGACAAATAACGAGGATTTGTGACCAACTCTCCTCTGAGCTACCTCTTCTACCCACACGAAACAACTCCCCAACGCTCAAGACCCAGCCTAGACCCAGGTGGACAGACGGGTGAAGCCTCGGACTTACCTGACGGTGAAAGCGGCAGGAGCAGCGCTGGAGAGGTACGCAGCGATTGCTATGTTGGGCGCGCCTGCGGCAACTGCTTGTTGAAGTGGCCGTGCTTGGCCTTGGCTCGCTTGTTTCGACCTGCGGCAGCTGCCTGTGAGGTACCGAGACCAAGAACTGGCCGGAGGGGCTGTGAGGATGTCGGCCAATTGTGGAGTATTTACGTGTACCCGGCCCCGGCAAATAGCCATGGGGGCAGCCCGCAGTGGTTTCCATCGGGCTGACGAGGGCTCTGGGGGCAGGTGATGATCTTTGGTGCATTTGCACTGAAACTGTAGGAGCCCCAGAGCAGACCTTGGACCCCAAAAGAAACGTGGGCTTGGGGACAAGGATTTCTGAGTCTGAGGAGGACTGCCAGGGAGCCAGAACAACGGCGCTGTGCAGTGGGAGAAGCTGTATGTGGCAGCGAACTGTGGACTGCTGGTAAGAGAATAAGTGGCATCTAAAAGATCTTAGGCTGCCAAAGAGCAGGAGCCTGAACGACGGCGGAGAGGACTTTACATCTGGGGAAAGCTCTGGGAGCGAGGTACCCCTAGTGATTGATCATCAAACACCAGTCTGTGGGGGAGGTTGTGATGATTTCTCTCCCCCCCTTGCCCTTCACAAGTGGAGGGAGAACCAGACTCCGACAGGCGGTACAGTTGCTGATGTAAATTGAGAAAGGTTGTGAGGTACTTTTCTGCTAACCAGGGGTCATTTCCTGCAGGAGCGCACAGGAGCGGAGTGCCGGCAGTAAAGAGCCCAGGGGGCGGGCACATGCAACAAGCCCCACCCCCTGCCCCCAGCAGCCCTCAGTCAGAGCACGAAGCAGCCAGGTAAGTTGCAGAGCTCCCCCCGCCCCCTGGTCCAAAACAGTCCAGTGGCACCTTTAAGACCAAGTTTTATTCAGGTACAAGCTTTCCCTCCTCTGTGAGGACAGATCTGCACGCCCCCCCCCAACAGCTAGCAATCTAAAACAGTCCAGTGGAGCCTGAGCGGTGCGTGTTGCCTTCTGACACACTTCCGGTGATGTCGGGGGTGTGTGGCATATGCAAATAATTTATGCTAATGAGCTCCTGTACCTCTTTTTCTACGAAATGACCCCTGCTGCTAACTATGTGTATGAATGATTTCAGTGTGATTGTTTGATTGTTTAGATAGCTAGTGCTAGCACTGCTCTTGGTTAGAGATTAGGTTAGGTTAGATAGCTTTTTAGAGTAGTATTAGTGTCTGGCTCTGATTGATAAGGATTTTAGTGCAATCATTGTGGATTTTATGGCAGTTTAAATATTACAATTTGGATTATTCATCAGCACAGGGAACGGAGCGGTGCCCAGCTCGTGTTAGGAGGAACCAGCATTTACTAGTTACCAGTGGTCTGAAGCCCCTGCATGGACCTGCGGTGGCAGCAATGTCTGGCCAGCAAATTCCGGTGCTCTTGGGGATGGGGAAGTATGGCGGTGGGTCCAGGCAGAGTGCTAAGGGAAGGACGCTGAGAAACATAATAGCTCGGCACCCTTCCAGCCTGTGACCCATTCCAAGGGTTGTTGGCAGTGGGGCCAAGATGAACCCCCCCCCCCTCCGTCATTGGTGTTGTGCAATGCCAGGTCGATTAACAAGACAATGGTCCTTCGGGACTTGTGGTGCACCAACATGCGGACCTGGCATGCGTGACCAAGAGGAGGACTGCCAGAGGGAGGGGGAGACTGTAGCTCTCTCCCAACTTGCCCCCCCAGGTTTCTTGGTCCTCCACCAATCACTGACTAGGGGGCAGGGGGGCGGAGTGGCTATTTTCATTCGGGAGGCTTACTCCTTCAGGACACTCCCACCACCGGAGATCACGGGCATGGAGTGTGTCGGTGTGGTACTGGAGGCCGAGGAGAGATTGGTGATCTGGCTGGTGTACCAACCGCCTAATGCACTGGCCAGTAGCCTGCTGTCCCTGATGGAGGCCGTATCAGGCTGGGCGCTGGAGCACCCTAGACTGGTAGTCTTGGGTGACTTCAACGTCCATGCCGATGACGCGGCCTCCAATCAGGCAACAGACCTAGTGTCGTCCATGGTGGCGCTAGGACTCTCCCAACTTGTATCAACCCCCACGCACTGAGCGTGGTACCTTGATGGGGGGGACACACATTCAGACCTATGAAATCTCTGTTACCAGAATAATTGGTGGAACTGATATCGCTATACCTATGGCCCATCACTAATACCACAATACAATTACAAATATACAAGGAAACAACGTCTGGTTTTAATATATGAGTACTAAAGATCTTGTATACAGGTCTATGAATGTGTGTCTATACTGTATTGATAATTGTGACCACTGAGGAAGGCCCTTAGGGGTCGAAACGCATTTGGTCTTCAGTAGGAAAGTGTTTACCCATCATATGTATTAACATTTGATAAGTTTTTATAAGTCTGATAGAATAAGATTTTTATCAGTATATGTTTTAACATGTGTACACCCTAATAAATATTTGTACTTTTATAATATACATTGTTAGCTTAGCCCTTTGGTTCACAGTCTTATCTTGGGTTGAGTTTCTTCCCCCCCACTTTTTTCCAGTTTTTGTCTGACCTGTCATGAACTTCAGTTCGCAAACCATGAACCAGCCAAAATTCATCATGAACTTTAGTTTGTGAGCTAGTTCACACACTTCCCCAGTAACAAAATTAAAAATAGGAAATAAAAAGTGTGCCTACTCTTGGAGTGACCCATGTTAGGAGTGAATGGTAAAACATGGAATGAGTTCATAATACATACAGCTGTTGAAATTCTTGTGAGTTTATTCTGAAACTGGAGTGCAAAAAAATCTACTGGCTCCTACTTACTTTCAGTAGCTGGCCAAAGTCACATGTACTTTACTGAGTTAGATTGCAGAGCAGAGCCAATGAGAAATTTTTGCCTTGCTGCCATCATTAATTCTCCCAATAGGGTGTTATTTCATTTTTCATCTAACACCTTGAAATTAAAACATGTCCAATTATTCCTAACTGAAAACTAAACATTACATAATTTTTCAATACTTATAAAGGTAGTGACTGACTTTTTCTTCCCCTGAGAGCCAGTTTGGTGTAGTGGTTAAGTGTGCAGACTCTCTGGGAGATTCCCTACTCCTCCACTTACAGCTGCTGGATGATCTTGGGCAAGCCATAGTTCTGTCAGAGCTGTTGTCTCAAGGACAGTTCTGTCAGAGCTCTCTCAGCCCTGCCTACCTCACAGGGTGTCTGTTGTGGGGAGGGGGAGGGAAAGGAATTTGTAAGCTGGTCGGAGGCTCCAAGTGAAGGGCAGGGTATAAATCTAATCTAATCTCTTCTTCTTTTTCTGAGTAGCAATGTAAAGCGGGAACTTTACTAATCATAGTCTGAGCTGAACCACACTGGAAATATAATAAATATTCTTAATTCAAACAGAAATATTTCCAACGTTGAGAAATGGTCAGAAGCCTTCCTATCTTTTTTTTCTCTCTTTTTTAAAGAAACCTTCCTATCTGATGGTTATTCTGGCACCTTTCTGTCTGGTTAAATCTTCCAGGGATTGGAAAGTTGAGGGGCTGATGTAGCAAGGGGACAGAGCAACTCAATGTGTGCAAACTTGCATATGAGAGACACCACGTTCCAGCAAAAGCGCTCTGGCTAAATAAAATCAACCCAGCTGGCATTTTTCCATTCATCGTTTTCACTGTCAACTGACCATGGCTCCATCCACCATGTTTCAGGATGGCTTTCTAATATATGTAATTTTGGTTCCTTGTTATCACAATTTCCTGGGGTCCCCACTTTCTCTCCTCCTGTTCTCTCATGATCAGTTCCCGAAAGAGCTCTCTCAGCCCCACCTACCTCACAGGGGTAGGGGAAGGAAAAGGAGATTGTAAACCACTCTGAGACTCCTTCAAATAGTGAAAGGCAGGGTATAAATCCAATCTCCTCCTCCTCCTCCTCCTCCTTTCTTTATCACTTACTCTAAGACAGTACGCAACTGTCAGGGCTCAGGCGGGGTGTCACCTGATGCTGCCACCACTCTGGTTCCAGGCTCCCTTGAGAAGGCCCAGAGCACCCTCCCAAGACCTTCAGACCTCCCTTTTGGCTGAATAATAGGTGTGAGGACCAGGCAGAGTGAACGATAAAAATAGTTTATTTTATAGGAGGTCAAACAACAAGGTGCAGAATAACAGTAAGTGGGTGAAAAGAAAAGAAATCAAATGCCCTTATGCATCGAAATATACTGTCCCTAGCTCACTATCTGCAGTGGCCTTAGACTACTCACCCTTCCCTCAGGATGAGGGCTTCTTCCTGCAGCAGCCTTCCTTCTGGCTCTACCCTCTGGGAAGAACAGCTTTTCCTGCTGCTCCAGATCTTTTATTCCAAGCCACCCTCTTTTCCTATTGGTCAATTTTGGCTCTAAAACCCAGAGGTCATTTTGGGGAGTATTGCGGGGGATTGCAGTTCCCCCGGGTGAGGTACGGGGGGCAGGGCACATGATGAAGCCCCGCCCCCTGCTTCTGGCCGCCCCGCTTCCGGCCCTCATTCAGCCAGGAGGAGGCAGGAGAAGAGGGAGGGTAAGTTGCTTCCTTCCTGCCTCTCCCCACCCCTGCCTGCCTGGGGTTAGGGAGGGCCTTTGCGGGGCTTCCTTGCACTCCCACCGGCCTTGCAGGTCCACTGCCGGGCCCCTCATGGGGCTCGGCAGTGGAGCTTTAAGGCCTCCGGCGGCGGCCAGGACCATTGGGGGCGGGGTGTGTGGCCTTATGACACACTTCCGGTGATGTCAGGGGGTGTGGCATATGCTAATGAGTTATGCTAATGAGTTCCCCTAGCTCTTTTTCTACGAAATGACCCCTGCTAAAACCTCTCAGGGGCTTCTGGGAGTTGTAGGCCCAGCCTCACCTACAGCTAGCCAGGCTCCCTGGGCCTAGTAGGCCTCTGGTGGCACAGCCCAGATCATGACAGCAACTGAGACAGCTGAGTTGCCCAGGGATGTGTGTTCACAAGGAATCCCAAGGCCTCACGGGATTTCCCCCTTTTCTTCCCCAAAAGCTTTCCCACGACTTTGGGGGTGTAGGGTTCTGCCAGCACTCAAGGATTTCTGGTTTCCCCAAAACTCCTCTAGATACCTTGGGCCCTATAGAAGGGGAATATACACAGCTTGTTAAAGCAACCACTGGCTAGTGGGTAAGAATTCCAACACAATCTCACACACATTTTCAGAAAAGGAATTTCTTTAGCTACTATACATGCTATTCAAAATACCAACACAGATGAGCTAGCATAGATACAAGGGTCCCGTTCACACGGAGAAGTTGCCACGCTAAAGACATGGATGATAGGAGGATTTTTGGAGCACAATCATACCAAAACATCTGGGAAGTGTAGCACACCCGTGGCTAACCCGTGGCTTCTCGATGAAGATGCGGAGTAAAAAACTACCACATACGATGTACTAGTTTCCGGAAAACACAGGGCAAGGGCGGGCGTCTGATCGCGTTTCCACTTGAATCCCATGGCATCCAGTGCCTGTCCATGTCCCGTCGCACACCGAATGGGGGGTTTTTTTTGTAATTCTCCACAGGATGTGCACAAACAATCATGCGCACGCGCAAACTTCAGTGTGGAAAAAAATTCCCGTTTGCCATGGAAGAGGCGCCTAGCGATTGCTGGTGTGATCGCGCCGCACTGCTTCTTTGCCGCGCTGCAGGATAGCCATGTGATCGGCACCTGTGATAACCACAGGACCTCGACGGGACATGTGATCGGGCTGCCGCGCGTTACTGTGCTCCGGGGCAAACAGCCATGCTTCCCCACTGCATTTTCCAGCCCATGTGACTGGGACCAAGGTATAGTTTCCAAGAAATAAAACAAAAAGGGAATAACTGGCTACCTAGACTGGATGAAATGTCACTTTGAATTATTAGCATTCTCCCAATCCCTTTGGGAAGGATGAACCTAAGCTGGCAGTACAGTGGCTGAAGACTCTGTCTGCTCCTTTCCTGTCATTCCATGCACCATTCCCAAACAGCCAGGCTGTTTCTTTCTCTCCTGGTTACTTGGATATCTGAGGAACCAATGTGGGCTGAGTCTCTAAAAGCCTGCCAAAGGGCTGTTGCCTGATCCTACAACATTTTGTGACACTGACCTTTATGGCTTGCAGATACAGATATTCACTTATCTATCTTCCCTTCCTGACTGTAGAGCCAGAATGTGCCCTGCCCTCCTTGATACTTTTCACAATAAAAGTGTATGTTTCCATTCTGAATGAATCAAAATGAGTTTTATGGCTGTTTTCACATATCTCTATTTCTTCTTTGAAGGCAGCTGACACTCATTCACAACACTTGTTAACTGAGATGTTCCATTATCTGGGATTGTATACATTGCTAGAAAAGCGGGGAGGGGGGCTTTCTTGTAACTGCTGGCAAACCGGCAAGGCAGATGTGCAAGACACAGAGACTATGGATTTTCCCCCACCTTGCAATATGGATTTCCCCACCCTGCACCCCAAAGGTCAGCCTGCAAGGGACAGATGGACCAGGGGTCCGCAGCTAAAGCAGGAGCTTGGTCCCCAAACACACAGGGGACCTAGGATCCTAGTCCACTGGGAGTCCACCAATAGTACCCTTGGCGGGAGATTCAAACCCTCCAATGGGGACAGAGGTGTGCCGGGTGAAGTGTATATAGTTGGCCTTGCAGGGCCGTTTTGGTGTCTTCTTTGTGAAGTACAACAAATGTGTCTGAACGCATGTCGTGGTCTTAGTCCTCCATGCGTCGAACCCAGTACTTTCCAGAAAGGCTTGACTTGTATCCACTGGCAGATGAGAAGGGCTATAGTAGACAGGAAGCATCAGTCAGCCTCTATGTGCTATAAGAGGCAAAGGAAAAACACTGTTTTTATTAGCTGGTGGGCAGACAAGATTCAGAGATGGGAAAATGGAAACAGACACCCAAACGTTGTCCTCCTGTTGATAGGTCATCCACCAGTCCTGTAGACAAACTTGTAATGATAGAGGGAGAGGTCAAGGCTCCCCCCCCAACAGTAAACACAAGCACACCAAATCAAATGAGATCCAGAAAATTGGTGCTGAGGAAGGATCATATAATTTTTCAGTGTAAGAAACAGCTGCTGATTTAGGCCCTACAATCTCTCAGTATATATAATTTCATGTAACAGCACTGAGAAGCCACACTGTTGCTACAATACAAATCCCCCCCCCAAGCCCCTATTAACCACAACAGGCATGAAAGACAGAAAACCCTTCTCATGCAAGTGTAAAGAAAGAGAGAGAAGGAGAGTATATTTTTAAACAAAATCAAAATATGTGGTTCAGGGAAGCCCTTCCCCATCCCATATCACATTTTGATGTTTCAATCATTTTTCTCCAAATAGACTGCAATACAGGAGGCCAGCTAGGCTGGGAAGGGGGGAAATGCTGAAAGAAATGGAATGCAGCAAGAGAGGATGAAAAGGGGGGCAGTGTTTTCCTCCTCTTGCCCATGTCCTACATTTCTGTCAAAAGAAGAAGAAAACGTTCCACAATTTACTGCTTAAGGCTCCAAGGAAATAAGGGAAATGCTTCCTAGTATGCCAATTTGTATCTGTTTGTGCCTACTCTACAACTGAGAATTTTAAGTGCCTATGGAATTAAGATCTCCTGTCTGAAATTTAGAAAGAGGCTCCTTTGGATGAAGGGTCCTGTCCAGTCCCTGAGAATTTCATCCCTATTGGATGGTGGAGAGAGAATTATTCCTGATAATAAGCTTCCCAGAGCAACAGGAACAACTATGGTATTGATCGCCTAACATGACTAGCTTTACTGCCAGTATTAAGAATCTGTTTTCAAAATGTCATGCAATCCCACTAAATCTGTTTTTAACATCCCTACCATACCATCCAGGTGTTTTTACTGCCCTTCTCTAGATACCCTGCAGGAAGAGTGTTTTTGACTGGCCTGCTTTTGGGGGGCATGGCTGAAGATGTGGGTGTTCACAAAGATTTGTTTTAGCTATTTGGCAGGATAAGCAAAAGCTCATTAAGCTTGTTTGTACCAAAGTTCAAAGCACATCCCATCCCACTGATTTCAATAAGTGTCATTAGTCAGTTAATTTAGCAATGCAGAGATGACGCTACTACACTTCGTTGATTCCAAAGACCAGTATTTAGAAACTATTGCAGTCATTATATCAAGCACATTTTTATGGGAACACCTAGTTAACAACTTCTAACAATGCAGCTTCTTGCTATCTATATATTTTATGGAAAAGTTTTGGTCATAGAGGAGAAACCCCAGTTCCTTTCTAAAGATGAAACTAAAGGAAGCCAAGAGAATATTCATCACATTTTCCTCCACTAATTTCTCATTTAGCTTTAAAAAGTATGGTCAGTGCTTTTTCATTCAATATTTGTTAATTTAATAATGTTATTTCCATTGGTTTAATATTCAGAATTGAATATTTGCTAATAAAATAATTCACCAATCTGAAACTCTGGAGAGTCTCCCAAGAGTACTCAAGACAAAGCAAAAAGAGAGAGCAAAAAAAAGAGGAAACATTTATGATGGATAGTTGCCTTTTATATTCTCATTTGCTAGCCTAGTAATGGCAGAGTAGAACTTTGCCCCATCTGCCTTCTCTCCTGCTGCCAAACCAATGTCCTGTTATTGAAGTTTCTGTTTAAGGGTGATTATGGTTGCAGAGGCTAAGTAATATACACGATATGATTTCCACCTTCCTTTGGGTGGCATGTCAAGTGAGAAAGGGTGGAGTGGCCAGCTGAAGCCCAGAAGGATACCCATCTCTTTCCTTTGAAGTATTAGAGGTGGAAGTGGGAGAATACGGACTTAACATTAAAGACCCAATGACATATTTTCTTGGCAGGTTACTTGGAACCTTTTTCTCCATAAGAACATTCAGAACAGGATCCCAGGAAGATTATCTTATATTTGTTTATGAAATTGTAGGCTAATTCTACAGCATGGTGTGTGTGTGTGTGTGTAAAGTGCCATCAAGTCACAGCTAACATATGGCAACCCCAGCAAGAGGCTTTCAAGGCAAGTGAGATGCAAAGGTGGTTTGCCAATCCCTTCCTCTGCAGAGTCTTCCTTGGAGACAGCATGTGTTAGCTTTCATAACCTGACAAACCTGACTATTCTGCCTCCCTAAGACAAAAGGCTGCATTTGTATCTTTGTTTATGATATACTAGAAAAGGAATCTTGTCCTCTGATCTGCTGGGCAAATTGGGTTACTGATGATCCTATTTCATTGAGGGGATTAGATGAGATGTTGCTTCTGGAAGGAGCGGATGGCTGTGATGAAGACTAGCCAAGGACACTTTCTAGATTTAACAAATCATGTTAATCACAGAAATCAAGACCACATTTTCCTTTAGTTGATTTTGATTTTACATGAATATTCAGTTTTGCGTCAACAAAATCATATATGAATTTTGGATCAATGGTTGGAAATGCCAAATATGTTTTTCTTTGAAGGAACTTTGTCAGCTGAGTAGAATAAGGTAGGAAAGATGGGCATCTTATGCAAAAGTGTTTGGATATTTCCTGATCGTTAGGGCAAGACAGTGAAAGTCCAGAGGCCCATTAGACTGCAAATTGAAACTGTTCCTGTAAAAATAGTGTCTCAGCAATTTAGATTGTTAAAATGAAACCAATGTGACAGAGTTTTACAGATATATTTCTCTGGAAAGCAGAACAATATCTTATGTTTGAAGTTTTAGCACCAATTCAATTCAAAATTGATGAAAAAGAAGACAAGAGAACAAAGTCAGCCTGCTATTGCTAGGTGTCCTTGATCAAGTGAAACTTTGGAAGGGAAACAGTATGCCTAGTGGTAAACTCTGAAAAACATGATTTTATAATGCAACAAGAGGCTTCTTAATAGTAATAGGAATTGCAGCAGTCTCTGTAGGGTCAGTTGATATTCTAAGTATTTTAGACTCAGAATGTGCTGGAGGGGGAAACTGGCATAAAGGCCAAGTAGAACTATTGAATAATTCATTATAAGTAAAATTATTAGGGGTATCTGTCATGTTTCTGGTACCTGTAATCCCTTTTTTAAAGTCAGTACATCACTAGCTGGAAAGAAATTCCAGTCTGCCCTCTGGATACCCATCATAAAAGGTAAAGGTAAAGGTTCCCTTGCTCGAAAGCCAGTTGAGTCCGACTCTAGGGTTGCGGTGCTCATCTCCGTTTCAAATCCGAAGAGCCAGTGCTGTCCAAAGATGTTTCCGTGGTCATGTGGCCGGCATGACTAAACACCAAGGCGCATGGAATGCTGTTACCTTCCCACCAAAGTGGTACCTATTTATCTACTTGCATTTTCTTGCTTTCGAACTGCTAGGTTGGCAGGCGCTGGAACTAGAGACGGGAGCTCACTCCATCTTGCGGCACCCAGGTCTCGAACTGTTGAACTACTGACCTTCCACAGCCTGCAGTTCAGCGCCTTAACCACTTGAGCCACCGCAGCTCCAAGTATACCCATCATAGGAAATTCTTAATTCTTTCTGGAAAAGAATAGATTCTGCATATTCAAAGATTCCTTCCACTGAAATGATATTAGAGCCTTCATGGGCAGGGCTTCTAGTGTCCTGGCCCCACTGCTGGACCTCCTGATGGCACCTGGTATTTTTGGCTACTGTGGGACAGAGTGTTCGACTGGATGGGCCATTGGCCTGATCCAACATTGGCTTCTCTTATGTTCTTATAAAACTCAAAATAGTCCAATTAAGCTAAACTGTATTCATTTAGGAATTTAGGAGGCTATTTGTCCCCCAAGAAAATACACTAATGGGTTTCCCCTTTTAAGCTTTGATTGGCTGTGGTCTCCAAACATACATGAACATGATGAAATGAACATTTATTTATATTTATTTCTTTTATACCTCAATAGGAATCCTAAGCAGCTTAGGTTGTTCTTCTCTCCTCCATTTTATCTTCACAATAACCCTGTGAGATAGATTTGGCTGAGAGTATGAGACTGGCCCCAGGGTCACCCAGAGAGTTTCCATGGCAGGGTGGGATTCACCCCTGGGTCTCCCAAATCCTACTCCAGCCTTCTAGACCAGGGGTGTCAAACTCATTTGTTATGAGAGACGGATCTGACATAAAAGGGACCTTGTTGGGCCAGGCCATGTGTGCCCGGTAGTGGAGATACAAACTTTATAAAGGACACAGTCAAACACAATTAAAGATTTTTAAAACTTTAAATAAAATGTGCTTAAAACACTAGCACCTTTGCAATATTTTGCCAATTTAACAGTCTCTGATAACTGATAACCCTTGCTCTGAATTATTGTATCAAAATGTCTGTGATGTAGCAATCTTGAGTATGCTGTTCAGGTGTGTATCTGTAAGCTGCAGACCTACTTTTGATTTATTGACATTCATTACAGAAATCTCATGCTCAGTGTTCTGAGCCTAGGTCCCAAGGGGAAAACATGAAATGCCCGGGCATTGCAACCTTTTGTACATAATTTGCTTCATGTGCTGATCAAGAACATGAGAAGGCATCCTGACACAGACTGAGGGCCATGTGTTTGTCTACAAAACTATAGTCTTCCTCAGGGAAATAACTACAAGTTCCTACCCCAAAAATAGGCTGTGTGAACTTGGTCTGGACAAACACTCTCAGCCTACTCCACCTCACTGGCTTCTTGTTATTCCTCCTCTAAAATAGTTCACATTGCTTTCTTACTGAGAAAGATTGGATCATGAGGACATGAATACAGTGAAAAGGAGGGAACCCAGTTGCACCTAGGACAGCCTTGGCATAAAGAGTCCAACAAAACACACACACACACACACACACACACTGTAGCACACACAAAACCTCATACCTTGAACAAAACTTTGTTGGTCTTAAAAGTTCTTGGTATTTCTCCTGTGCGACTGAGGCAGCCCAGCAAAGCAAGTTCTCCCTCATTCCCTTCCTCCCTTCAGGGAGGAGCCTCAGCCAGTGGAAGGAAAGAAAGGCTGCCCTTTGTCTCCTGCAGCCTGGCCAGGAAGCGAGCTCTGGCTGTTCCCGCCCTCCCCCTAGGAAGAAGAGGGGGAGGAGACTCAGCCAGTTTTTTATCAGAATCTCTCAATTGCACAGGAGAGGCTTGCCTCTCTATCTCTCCTGTGTGATTGAGAGTCTGGTAAAGCAAGCTGTGACATGGCAACAGCAGCAGAACTGGAAAATGAAGCAGGAAACAGCCAGGTCCTTGTGGGTTGGATTGGGGTCCTCTGAAGGCTTGATCTGGCCCATTGGCCACATGTTTGACACACCTGTTCTAGACACTACACCACACTGGGTCTCATGCATGTATTCTGGCATATTCTTCATTCATGATGGTATATACATACACAGTGCACACTTTTAAGACATGGAAATGGTATCTATGTGTAAAATTATGAAACAAGCCTTAAAAATTACAAAGAAAGGGATGGAAGGCAATTTATATATAAAAAAACAAGCCTTTACCCGAAGGAAGGATATTTCATTTGTAAGAACATTCAGTTCCATTCCTTGCTCTTATCATTAGTTAACCCAGACTCAGCATCAGGAGCATACTTCTTCAAAAATCGCACAGACTGCAACAAAGTGAATTTTTTAAGCAGAAAGGTCAGCTTCAGTGACCAGAAAGAAAATTTCATATACATTAAATATAAATGCATGTGCAACTGTGGTTCAAGTACAGAGTTCTGGGTGCAGAACTTGGCCCTGCCTTGCAGTCGAATTTCAAATGCCTTTGAGAGCACAGTGGTGTTGGCAGATAACACAGAAAAAAGATATGGGTTTTTTGAAAAGGCAGGCTGGAGAAGCCCAGGTATACCGAATGCTTGGTCTTTATTCAGTACTAGCAGGTTTTTGCAGAAAATTTTTATGAAAACTGTCCAATTAATTTTGGAATAGATATCAAGTTCTTGTACAGTCACAATGGCACAGATTTTACATGGTCCAACATTAAAGGAACCTAGATGAAAGCACAGAATGAAGTTGCCCAACACCAACCTTTTCTTCTGGATATTTTCATTCATTAGCTTTCTGCCCTTACTATGCTTCTTCACATGGATTGTCCTATGTGAGAAGTGAAAAGATCATGGTGTGTTAAAGTGACAGACCATTGGTCCACATAGTTCAGTACAGCCTCAGTAGAGACTAACTGGCAACAGTTCTCATGCAGAGAAAGGTCTTTCTCAGTGCTGGCTGGTAGAGATTTTCTAATGGGAGCTGCCAGGGACTGAAACTAGCACCTTCTGCCTATAAAAACAGGTGCTCTAACACACAGCCACAGCTACTCTCCTTATGGGTTCATTTCGTGCATGAACTCAAGCAGTTTGCTTCCTCTCTTATTATAATATGACTAGAAATAATGCCCGTTGCGGAAATAAATACAACGGGATCTAGAAAGAGGCTCTGGGAGAGTGCTCTGGATTTGGGCAAACAGTGTCAGTCTGCTTTTAAAACATGAATCTGGGACCTGCACACCACCAGAATACAGCAGATTCCATATGCAACTGACATTCCAACTGCCTTGGGGGGGGAGTTTGAGGTGTGGAATGGAGTGAAGTCCAATCAGCTTCCATATGCAAAAGACCAGGTTGTCGCAGCAGGTGTGGTGTGGGCGGGACCCGGGCTTTGCCTACTGATTGGTGGCGATATATGCTGAGGAGCAGCACCA
The DNA here is from genome assembly GCF_001447785.1 of Gekko japonicus. Classification (NCBI taxonomy): domain Eukaryota; kingdom Metazoa; phylum Chordata; class Lepidosauria; order Squamata; family Gekkonidae; genus Gekko; species Gekko japonicus. The sequence continues at coordinate 515,070 of NW_015173139.1, forward strand.
TCAGCCATACACTAAGGGAGTGCATTTTAGAATTAGAACTTTGGCACCCACTATTCAATTATATATAAGGAGAGATAGCATTTATTGTACATAGTCAAAGGCCATTACAATCATTCATGAAGATAAAACATAATTTCATTAAAATAACCAAACCTAAAAGTACTTCTCTTACTTATTATCTGCTTGAACCCTACACACACATTACAGTGGAAGTGTCTATATCCTGCATGAACACACGTACATCTGCTTGAAAGAAACAACCAATTTTCATTCACTTTAAAATTTAAACTGTGGACCTGGACAAATATGGAGTTTAAGTCATGCACTGAATACAACATAAGAATTACTCAACTGGCATATAAAGACAAATGTGTACACTGTACACAGATTGTATGTCATTCATTGTACAGGTACAGGGCTTTGGAATATACTGTTAAGGGCCACTCTTTTTGTACATGAGCAGACAGTAGCACAATCAAGACCCACTGCTGTCTGAATCCGAAAGGTGCTACTCTTATATTTACTATGGAGGTAACAACAGCATCAGTCTTGTGTGAGCAGAAGCAACACAACTTAGGTCACTATTGCCCACTGCCTTTCCCCTCCGGCAAAGCAAGGGGCTTGAACAGACCCCCATTAACTTCAGTGCCTGAGATGCACTGAGATACAATTGAAGCAATTTTCTTGACCATTTATTGCCTTACTAAAATCCACTCACTGGAACAGCCTTTTACACAACTTGTAATAAATATATTTATCACAAAATACTCTACCCCCGTCAACAACCTCAAGACCTGCATGTATATTTCACTGCCTATAAACCGATTGATGCCCTGGAACTGATTCGAGCTTTTAAACAGCTCTCCCTATCCCGCTTCTTAGTTTCTGTGACCTAGGGAAAAAGGAGACAATTGGTGGGCACACGCTAATTCCAAAATGGGTTATAGTGCAGGAAAGGGGAGGCACCCACAAGAGGGGGGAATCTTGTCAGTGGGACTGGGGGAGCATTGATGGTCACAGCATACTTGTCAATGAACCTCAGCGGCTGGTTCCTCAGACAGTGAGAGGTATATACTGATAACTTCGGTGCAAATCAGAGGATAACAGAGAATTACATAATATATATGTTGTGAATCTGAATTTCTGGGACAGTCAATAATTGGAACAGTGGGAGTCACAAACATCAAAGATTCTGTGTGTCCACAGCTGAGTTCAGGTGAACCACTTTGGCTGTTCCTTGACTTTCAAGCAAGGCTGCCCCATAAAATGATCACTTGGTGACAAAAACTCATCTTCTTGCAGCGATTCTGTCTAGTGATCACTATGCTGGATCCAGGTACTAGAAAGAAAGCCTTCACAGTAGGAAGGGGGGGGGGGAAGGATTGGATCTGGAATAGGAGCTTTTTCATATTCCAAATCCTTCTTTAACACCTTTGGAGTAAAGACAGCTATATTCTGTCTAAGAATTGTGTCTCTTGCTCCTGTGTAATAACTGTCCTAATTTTCACTCCACAGCAGATGGGAAAGTAAGCAAAGTAATAACACAAGCACTGGCCACATTCTTGCATGAGGTCTCATTGTCCCAGAGCTATTAAGAAAAGAGATGTAGTCATTATATCAAAATTGTCTATCGTAGTCAGGAGGGGGTGAGGAAGGGCAGAGCTAGGAAAAGCAGGAACAGGGCCCTTTGCACAGCATCCCCTTCTTTACCACAGGGCCCATATAAAGGATGAACCAATTCTGTACTGCAAAGTCTGATTCTTTCCTGTCTTGCCCTTATTATACTGATTCTATTACTGTCATTTGCTTTTTCACAACTGAATATGGATGCCAGTCAGGACTTGCTGCCTATGGAGATAAGCAGGCATTTTTTTCTAATCGGTATAGCTGTTTAAGCAATAACACCACTCAGAAACGTGTTGATCCAACCAAATACAATTCCTAGGCAACCCTGTTCATTTCACTGAAGTTTGTTCACAAGTAGAAGAATAGAATAAGAGACTGTATTTATACCCCACCCTTCACTACCTGAAGGAGTCCCAGAGTGGTTTACAATCTCCTTTCCCTTCCCCTCCCCACAACAGACACCCTGTGAGGTAGGTGGGGCTGAGAGAACTCTCTCAAGAACTGCCCTTGAGAGAACAGCTCTGAAACAACTTGTAACTGACCGAAGATCACACCAGCAACTGCATGTAAAGAAGCAGTGTAGTGGTTAAGTGCGCAGACTCTAATCTGGGAGAACCGGATTTGATTCCCCACTCCTCCACTTGCAGCTGCTGGATGACCTTGCGTAAGCCATAGTTCTGTCAAAGCTGTTCTTGAAAAAGCAGTTCTCTTAGAGCTCTCTCAGTCCCACCTACCTCAGAGGGTGTCTGTTGTGGGGAGGGGAAGGGAAAGGAGTTTGTAAACTGCTCTGAGACTCCAAGTGAAGGGCGGAGTATAAATCCAGTCTCTGCTCTTCTTCTCCTCCTTCCCAGATTAGTGTCCATGCTCTTAACCACTACACCAAACTGGCTCTCAAAGTAAGACTTGAGTTATTATCTTAAATAACATTATAACCCATGATCTCAAAAAGCAGTTGATTTTTACCTTGGTACATTTGTAAAAGTAAGGCCTACATTGTTGTGACAGGTGTAGGATTGATCTCCTTGGGATTTCCAAGGGGAGGGGGTTAGGTGGGGTTAGGTTGTACTTTCCAAAAGAAAGAGAGAGTGAAAATACTGCCCAAGGAATGATAATTTCATTTTTAGAAAGCCGCCCAGCAGAAGAAGAGAAAGTGGCTGAAACATCCTTCTCAGAAAGAGGGGGAGGGAGGAGGGAGATATCATCAATCAATGCGCCAGTGGCTCACACCTCATTGCAAAGAGAGTCCAAGCGAGACACAGATCTCCATTGTGCTTCCAGGCACAGGGACTAGATTGCAAAAGCAATTGGCTGCAGCAGCAACTTTCTACATGTAAGGAATTAATTAGCAAGCCCCTGCAAGAGGACCTTGGGTACCTAAGGGCCAAATCCTTGTGTGATCTAAAGCAACAACAAAAAAAAATAGATGGGATGAAGGAAGACTGATTTACACCAGCTGAGAATCTGACACTTATTATCTGCTCAGTGTTACTAGGGTACAATGGTACCTGTTCTAAAGGAATAACCTTCTTGTGACAAGGATTAATTTTAGCAAGGATAGCATGGGAAGACAATGCAGTATAGCAAAAAAAGACAGTGCTTCCTGAACATCTGGAAATCACTGTGACATTTAGAGTTAGAACAATCTATCAGGTATGTAAGGTACTTGACACTGGAGAATATAGCTTCCCATTGTGATGTGGTGTAAATTCTAAATTCTTTGAAACATCACAGCATTTGAACAAATAAACTATATATATATATATACACACACACACACACACATACACACACACACACAGTGCAATAATAAACATAACTCAGTAACACAGGACTACCAATGAAACTGTTTACAGTAAAGAAAAAATACTCAGTAATTGGCAGTCGTTAAGGTTATCTTTCCACTAGTGAACAAATAATAAAATTGTTAATATTCTCTTGATCTACAAAAGTTTGCTATTTTCAATATGTTATCAACAGAATAATTGAATTTAAGAGGATGTGATTCTTCGCCGCAAGTTGACTGTTAATATCCCTTACCTTCACACTAAGCAAATGCATATTGGGGCAAATGCTGTGCTGCTTAAGTGTTCAAATTTGTGTTTTCTGCCTTAACATATAGTTATTTCTTGATTAGCTTTCAATAGGTCTAGAACAATAATACAATTACTATCCAGAACAGATGAAGAAGCAGCGCTGAGCAACTTTGAGAGAAAATGCTCTCGGACAACAGGAAAGTCACTCACACAATCTCTGTGTTTACCAGACAAGTAGCTGACTTTTGCTAGTTTTGTGCCACAAGGAAATTATGGAGCTATCTATCATCTCTTGGTCATTGCAAACTTCCAGAAGACAGAATGTTAGATATATCATCTTGCGTAGAATGAAATTCACTTACATTCTTGGCTAGTAGCCATGTCTTTCAAGAGTTTTTCCACACACACACCCCGACCTTAGATTCTTGGGCTTCACAGTGTCTTCTGGAAAAATATTCTCCAGATTAACAATTCATTATGTGATTTATCAAGTCTGATGCTTATTAATGTCATTAGGTGTTTCATGCCAGCAACATATATGTTATTATAAAAATCATGATTGAGGCATTGACAAAATAGCAGAAATCATTCATATCTATATGCCAGCTCTTAAATGAACATCATAACCAAATGACAGCAACTATATTTTTGACTTAGTGAAATTTTATTCCTTCCTGTATATTAGTTCCATTTCTATCAAGATGTCTAGACTGGCTGCAAAACAATTCTACTGCCAGGAGGATTCAGTAATATATGGAACCACTAAGAGAGGTATAATTTCTATATATTCCAGTACTAGCATTACCATTCATGGAAATATTTATATACACACATTCCACTGGTGACTTTCATTTAAAAACTAAGGTATTTCACTATGGATTTAAACAGTCCTATATCTTCGAAGGTGGTAAAAGTTGGCTGTGTAAAATGATGTTATGATGATCTTGCCCTCTTCCCTCCCTCACACACAGAATTTTCCCTTCTCTTTTTTCTTACTAAGCAGCCCCTTTATCTATATTCTCTTATTTGTTTGTCTGTGGCTATCCCACCCAGTCTCTTCCCTTAGTTCCCTGGGCTGGGCCAGCAGGACAGACAGACAGACAGATGATGGATGGATGCTGGCCCAGCCCAGGAAACTGAGGAAAGAGACAAAATCACCTTCTTATATGCTGCTGTTGAGATGGCACATGTGAGGCTTTTGAATCAGGGATCACTCCTCTTTTCTAGAAGCTATTTCCCTTCTTAACTGGGCAGGGATCACTTCTCTTTACCAGAAGCTATTTCCCTTTTTTGGCTTGAATAGGGTTGCCAGGTCCTTCTTAGTCCCTGGTGGGAGACTTTGGGGGGGGGCATTTCTGGAGGGGGCGGGGATGTCCCCAACATGATGACATCATCACATTGGACTGCCCCCCATCTTTAATTCAAATGACAAATTCAGGCACCCCCCCCTTCTTGCTCAAATAATAATAATAATAGATTGGATTTATACCCTGCCCTTCACTACCCAAAGGAGTCTCAGAGCGACTTACAAACTCCTTTCCCTTCCCCTCCCCACAACAGACACCCTGTGAGGTAGGTGAAGCTGAGAGAGCTCTGACAGAAACTGCTCTTTTTCAAAAACAGCTGTGCCCGAACTATGGCATAGTTTAAAGGGACCCTTTAAATGCTTTGGGCAAGAGGCGGGGGGCACGCACACCAACTCCAAGCTGCAAATTTGCCACTAGCGCCCCCCCCCCGCTTCTTGCTCAACATGTTTAAAGGGACAATTTAAAGACGGGGGCATGCCTGAACTCCAAGTGGTGAATTTAAAGGGCCCTCCAGTTGGTTGGTGGCCATGTGCTCCTGCCAATCAGCTGGAGGGCCCTTTAAATCTCACAGAAGGGGAGGGAGAGGGGTGGCTGCCAGTGGCTGTGTTGGGGATGGGGCTTCCCCCATTGGCCAGCTGGCCAGCAGCGCGCAGGAACCCGCCAAATAGGGTGGTCCCAACCTAGGGACTGGCATCCCTAGGCTTGAATGAGGATCCTCCTCAATCCACTCACTCTCTTAGACTCCTTCCTAGTCCACAGTCAGTGCTTAACTGTCTCTTCTTCAACTGTCAGTTTCCATCTGTCATTCCTTAACTGAATCAACAGAATTCCATTCAAACAGCCTTTCACTCAAAGGTTTTCAGATTCAATTAGGCATTAATCCTTGACAGTCCATCACAGATATATTTCTTCAGATTATGTGATTTTATTAGTTTCCATGTTAGTTTGAAAATGCCAGTATTACTTTATAGAATATCTTCAAATTCTGATAGCTGTTAATGCTGATTCAGAGTTTTGTACTGGAAACAATTTCCATTAAAAAGCAACATTTTATGATTATTCTTAAAATGCTTTCAGATTTTCTCTCAAATCATTGGCTGAATATTTTTGGCAACCAGAATTGTTTTGTCTTTTGTTTATTTAGAACATACAAATTGTGTTCTCCAATGTAAAAAAAAATACACTTCCAGAAACAGCAAAACATTTCAGAACTAAACAAATGTAAGATTCAAAGCCACAAATTGAAAATCTTAGAGTATATGTGTGAGGGAGGGATTAAGAGAGACAGACAGACAGACAAAGGCAAAACATTGATCAGGTCAAAGAAAACTTAACATGGGCCTCTATTCCTTAAACTTTCCTTATTGAATTTTGGTAATATCGTTTGGTGATGGTTCCACAAAATTCAGTGCATCAGCAATGTGTTACCTCCTTGACTGAGGCTGTGGCCCACATGCTGGGAATTAGTAACTTCCAGCCTAGTTTTAAATGCAGCACACAGCATGAGATTATTATAGGCTAACAGATCTTACTGTCAGACTGTTATTTCCTGGATGCTTACTAAAATTTATCCCCTTTCTGATGCTCATTTCATGACTCCCAGCCATATCCCCATGCTCTCATAATTCCTCTTCTGCTTCTTATGCAGATAATTCAGGTGTGGGATCTGCAGCAGACTCCTTATCTCTACAGAACAGAAAGAGCCTCTTGGTACCACCAGAAACTCAACAAGGTTCCACTACTGTGGAACCTAGAGGAATATCTCAGCATGTTTTATGTAGTCATATCTGTTCCACCTACATCATGGTTATACCCTGCACGGACTGAGACATATCTCTGGTTTCTTGTGAAACTATCTGTTGGTATCTACCCATACATTTTTATTTCACCTGCCTTCAAGAAGCTCAAGGATGCATACAGGGATCTCCCCTTATTCATTATCTCCTCACAACATAGGTTAGACTGAGAGAACTTCATAGCTGATTTGGGATTTGAACCCAGGACTCTATAGTCCTAAACTGGAACTTCAACCATATTAGAATTGTGTGGTTCTGTAAGGGTTGCCAACCTCCGGATGGTGGCTGGAGATCTCCCACTATTACAACTATTCTCCAGATGGCAGATATCAGTTCCCCTGGAGAAAATTGCTGCTGTGGAAGGTGGATTCTATGGCATTATACCCCAGTGAAGTCCCTCCCTTCCCCTCCCCAACCCTCTTCAGGCTTCACCCCCAGCGTCTCCAGGTATTTCCCAACCCAGAGCTGGCAACCCTAGGTTCTGTACCACATACAAATCATTCTAGCTTACTCTGACTTCCCATGTCACAGATGCTGTTTTTGCACTTATGGGATCTTGATCTGGAGTCCCTGAGTAGTAACTATTTCACATTTTATCCTGGTACCCATACTCAAAATTGATAATAGGAGTTAAGAGATTAGCTACTCTAGATTTACAGCAGCGCTACACGCACTATGGTCACTGGGAGCCAAAATAGAGCATTCATTCACCTCAGATTACTGAGAACCTGAGAAAGCCAAACATGAGAATTCAGTACCTGGATTACTGAAAATTAAATCATGGTTTGCCAGATTCTCTCAGACAAACCATACCATTTGCACCAGTAATTTAGATCGAAAAAGCTGAGCCACAAATGCAGAGTAATGAAGCTCTTACAGAACCATATCAGGAACAAGAGAACATAATGCTGCAATTCTAATTTAGATACTTATTCTAAACTGTTAGTAACAGGATTGATGCTTACATAGGTACAGTTATTTCAAGACCAATTTTAGGAGAAGAGCTCTATAGGCCATCAGAAAGCAAAAACCCAACAACCAAAAGCTGTGATTCCTTTTAACCTCACAGTATCCTGTTCCAGTGGTCACTCGGGAAACGAGAACTGAAACCCCCTACTGATATTCAGTAGTCTCAGAAATGACTCACTGAAAATATTCCTCTGGTACCTTCAGACTAATTGGTCATGAAGAATCTTATCTATCATTCAAGGGGGCTATGTCATATAATATGCAGATGTCTATTAAATTTCATATAGAAGCCAATTGCTCTCTATTTTCTAAAAGGAACAGAGTAAGTGGCAGGAAAGTAACCAGGAAATTTTGATGTAAGGGTAGAAATGAAAAGAGAGCCTGTGATAAACCTTATTGTATGGATGGTCATGACCTGGATGGCCCACCTGATCTCATCAGATCTTGGAAGCTAACCAGGGTTGGCTCTGGTTAGTATTTGGATGGGAGACCACCAAGGAATTCCAGGGACACTATTCTGAGGAAGGAACTGGCTGTTGTGTACTGAGTATGACTCATCCCTGAACTAGTACCTGGATCTGGTTGAGCTTATTTCCCCCGAACAATAGCTGGCTAGGATCCGGGAGTATACCAATAGAGTAATAGTGTTATGTAAATAGCCTATCATTGGGAGTGGGGTATGTTTGGGGTGTGGTGTTTGCATGCTTAAAAACAGGACAGATGCCCTGGAGTTTGTCTTGTAATGTTCCTGAAATCACTTAATAAACTAGACCTGATTCATTGCAATGCATCCAGAACCCAGTATTTAACATTGGCAAACCACCTCTGCGTCTCTCTTGCCTTGAAAACTATACAGGGTTTCCATAAATCGGCTGTGGCCTGATGGCAGTTATACACAAGGATATCCCTAAGGATGGACCACAGAACAGAGGGAATTTTGGAGAAAATCCTTCCCCGAGGAACATATTTTGGTTGGCTGAACATGAGCTTGATTACCAGTAAAAGATTACCACAGAAACAACTACTAGGAGCAGCTACTGGGGCTGGTTCATAGATAAAGCAGGACAAGTGTCCACTTGAGGTGGTATGATTATGAAGGTGGTACTTTCACCCCCATGGCTTCTTGGCCCGTGGACTATCCTTGCTCCCTCTCTCCTCCTGGAATTAGAGAGGACCTTGACCTTTTTCAGAAGTACCACCCTATCCCTAACAAATAGGACTAGGGTTGCCAACTCACTTTTTGCCGGGAGCGGGGGGCTCCCGACCGGTGTCCTCTCCGTGTGCACGTGCGTAGCGTGCGTAGCGCACGCCCTGTGTGCGTCACCCGGAAGTGACGTCACACGCTGGGGGCGGGGTGACGCCATTTGAGGGGAAAACTCTTTGTTTTCCCCTCAAATGGCATGGCCCCGCCCAGCGTGTGACATCACGTCCGTTTGGGACCCCTAAATAGGACTCAAATGGCAATGGCAAAAGTGGGAGGAACACCAGGATGGACTTCTAAGGAGCCTATCCTAGACCCAAGTGGAAGCTGCAAGGGCAGGAGTGGGAGCCTCTGCCACCTTGCATCAATGGGGGGGCGTATGGAAGGCAGCCCAGCTGGGATGGCCAAATGGCTGGAGCCAGCCCCATGTGATACCTTCGTTCAGAAAATCAGACTGTAATCCTAGGCACACTTACTGTGTAGGGACTAAGCTGCATTTGCTTACTTCTGAGTAAACATGCTTAGGATCACACTGTTGTACACCTAATAACACATTTAATACATAGATATGGACATAAATATATCAACGGATTCATTTTCTCACATCAGGGTTGTAATTATCCCAGTTTATAAAAAGTTACAATATATCAAAGCCCTGTTAGGATTCACCAATCCGCTTGTTTCTCCATTACAACTGTACTGCCATGGGATGAGATAAAAACACACACCAAAAAAAAGTCAGCACAGAGAAGAAATATTTATTCCATTAAAAACAAAACAAACAAAAATTCTTCTATAGTATAAATGAATTCAGTGGGATCTTTTTACCAAGTTCATATTAGAATTTTGTGTGAGATTATGGAGGAAGGAAAAGGGTCATATTTTACTGAGCCATTGAGTTGTCAACCTCTAGATGAGTTCTAGAGATCGCCCAGAATTACAGCTGATCTCCAGATTATGGAGAGCAATTCCTCTGAAGAAAATGGCTGCTTTGGAGTTGGACTGAATGGCATTATACCCTGCTGAGGTCCCTCCCTTAACAAAACACCATCCTCCCCAGGCTCCATCCCCAAATCTCCAGGAATTTCCAACTCAGAGATGGAAGTCCTATAGCCAGCCTCAGCCAAAGATAATCTTTCAAGCCTTAAGCTTATATGCAGTCACCAAAAATAATTTAGTCCAGTAAAAGCCATCACCTTCCTCATTAATGAAGTCTAACCAAATAATGCAGCAAAACACAGATTCAGCAGAGCAAAACTTCAACACATGAGAAGGAACAATAGAAACAGTGACAGAATTTTGTCCTCAGTAGTTGAATGCTTCTTTCCCTCCACCCATCCATTCATCCATCTGACATAGTTTTATCCCACTGTTCCTTCCTTCAAGGAGCACAGAGCCGGTTCTCCCTTCCTCCATTTTATCCTCCCGCCAACCCTGTGGACTAAGGTAAGATGAGAGAGGGAGAGGGGGAGGGGGAGAGGGGGAGGGAGGAAGGGAGAGAGAGAGAGAGAGAGAGAGAGAGAGAGAGAGAGAGAGAGAGAGAATGGCTCGAGGTCACAAACTGAGCTTCATTGCTGATCAGTGGTTTGAAGCTAGGTCTTCCCAGTTCTAATCTGACACTGTAAGCACTATACCCCACTGGTTTCAATCAGTATTCCTTCCCGCAGTTCACATATTCTTTCCTTAGAACAGGGGTGTCAAACTCATTTGTTATGAGGGCCAGATCTGACATAATTGAGACCTTGTTGGGCCGGGCTTTGTGTGTCATAAAATGTAATGCCAGATAGCGGAGATATAAACTTGATAAAGGACACAAACACAAAGGTTTTTTTTTACTTATAATAAAAACATGCTTAAAACATTAGCACTCTTGCAATATTTTGTTTATTTAACAGTGTCTGATAACTGACACCTCTTGCTCTGAATTATTGCATCAAAATGTCTGTGCTGTTGCAAACTTGAGTATGCTGTTTAGGTGTGTATCTGTAAGCTGCAAACCTACAATGACACAGCAGCAGCAGAACTGGAAGAAGAAGCAGAAGACAGCTGAATCCACTGCAGGCCTGATAGAAGCCCTCTGGGGGCCTGATCCGGCCCCCAGGCCGCATGTTTGACACCCCTGCCTTAGAAGATCTGGGAATAACTTGGTTCCACAGTGGAAATGTTTGGAAGAACAAAAACATTTTGACTGTATTACTTTAAGCTTCCATACTCGATTCTGGAATCTATTGCTTTCTGGAACATCCACTGAAATTTTATACTAAATGCATTAGGGCCTTAGGGCTGTACTGCTAATCCTGAAAGTAGATGGGTTGAGAGTTATACCACAGGCTGTGCAAGGCCTCAAAAGGCATGCCTCAGAGCATCAGCATGTAAAATAATGCCATCAAAGAATGCCATCCCTGATCACTAGTAGGGTTGCCATTCCCAGGTCTGGGTGGGAAATCCCCTGGTTTTGGGGACTTCTGCTTGCCACCGTCCAGCTAGCCAGTGAGGGAAACCCTGCCCTCAAACAACAACATTGCCGGGCAATATCCCCAATGTGATGATGTCACCCGAAAGTGATGTCATCATGTCGGGGACATTGTGCTGCAACGCTCTGGTTTTTGGGCAAAACACTATGGTTTGAGGGCAATTTTACCATAGAGTTTTGTCCTCAAACCAGAGTGTTAACATGTGATGTCCCTGACATGTTGATGTCACTTCCGTGTGATGTCACCATGTAATGGAACCCTGCCCCACTCCCAGAAGGCTCCCTCACATCCGCTGGTGCGTCAATGAGACCTGGCAACCCTAATCATTAGGGATAGGCATGAACCGGGAAAATTTGGTTCACTTAATGGTTCGTGGCACACAGGGCCGGTTCACCCGCTAGGCAAACTAGGCATTCGCCTAGAGCGCCGGGTCGTGGATGGGGCGGCAGGCCCTGGATGGGGCACCAAAGTTCGCCTCCCCCCCCAAAGCCTGCGTGCTGCTGAAGCGCGCCGCCGTTCACCTCCCCTGCTCCACCACTGAAGCAGCTGCGTCACCAGCCAGCCAGCCCTGCTTCCGCCGCCCCCATCCCCGAGCGCCGCCGATTGCCACAGCAGCTTCCCCGCGGCCGGGCATGGGAGAGGCAGCCTGGCCCTTTTGGGTGACTTCTCTGCGGCGGGGCAGTTGCATCTCCGGCATGCCCGGCCATGCGGGAGCCGGTGGCGGTGCTGCTGCGGTGCCGGTGCCGGCGGCGGGGGGTCAGGGCTGTGCAGAGGAGGCTGCCGCTGCTGGGAGCCCCCCGGCAGTGGCGGTGAAGGCAGGAAGGTGGTGAAGGCAGACAGGAGGGAGCAAGCGCCAAGCCCGGCAAGGCCAGTGAGTGCGGAGGCGGGGGGGAGGGAGGGCATGGGTGCACGGGGATGGACCCCCCGGGAGACCCCCCCCTTTCCAATCCCTCCATCCTCCAGGCCGGCTGGTGGCGCCAACATAGCCGGTGGCACAGAGGAGATGCGGCGCCCCCCTTGCCTTCTGCACAGTCCCCCCCTCCCGTGCGTGCCAGGTGCTGGCATCCAAGCCAGGGTGTGGGGGAGAGGGAGGAGAGAAAGGTGTTATGGCAGGAGAAAGGCTTGGGGGGGCTCAGCGCTGCTGCAACTTGAGCTGCTGCAACTTTCGGGAAGCTTTGTTTCCCTTCCCCCCACACACACATGTCTCCAGCCCCACCGGGAGGTTGGCATCTGTGCCTCACCTAGGGTGCAGAAACACTTCAGGCCGACCCTGGTGGCATGCCCAGTTCACAAACCACAAACTATCACAAACTTTTAAGCACCAAATCAACCAGTTCGGTTTGTGAGATTCGTGAACTGGTAGAATGTCCCCCTGTTGAGCTAGAGACACCAAACTTGGGCATCTTTGGCTGACTCTCCTCCACCTGCCCATTAAATTTGGTGATGACTGAATTTACGAGGTCTGAGTTACAGCCCCCACACAAACAAAGAAGGTGACCCAAGGAAAGTGCTTTCTGGGGAAATGATGGTTGGCCAGTTTGACAGGTGCAGGTTCAGGACGTTCTGGAGTGTACCAAATAGATCCTGTGCAAGCTAGTGTCATCAAAGTCACAAGGATCTCTGGCTCACTCTCTTTTACTTGCTTACCAAGTTTGGTGAGGATTGGATTTACAGAGTCTGATCTATGTGCCCCCCCAAAGAAGGTGCCCTCAGGAAAGTGCTTTCTGGGTAAATGACAGGCGCAGGTTCAAGTTGCAGGGGACTTCTCCTGGATGCTCCTCTACATGCCTTCCAATTACCCCCCCCCCCAATTGCTTTGAAATTAAGAAAACACCTGCATTGAATGGAGACTGTCTGTCTGGAAATGTATCCATTTACAAACCGGTTCAAACTGCCACAGCTTGAAAGTTTGTGGAAAGTTCACACCAGTTGACCTGCCACAAACCTGAGTTAACAAACCATGAACTGCCCAAAATTTGTCACAAACTTTAGTCTGTGAGCCAGTTTGTGCCCATCTCTACTGATAATGTGATAAAATGCAATGTCTGAGCACATGTGGCTTAGTAAATGCTACAAGGAAGTCTAGTACACCTGTCCATAGATTCTGATAAGTTCTGGTTCCAGAACTTGGTTTTAAGATGGACCAATGGCAGTTCCTCTTCACAAATCATTCCCAATAAGGCACGATTTTACTGCTCTGTTTCAAATTTGCCTCTAAATTCAAACATCAGTTGCTAAAACCTAGAATCTGTATTTCTGTTGCTTGAAAACAAATCTAGCCTGAAATGTTTATGAGTCAACATAGGGGTATGCAGGGCTTTTTTTGTAGAAAAAGCCCAGCAGGAACTCATTAGCATAATAGGCCACACCCAGCAGCAGAAATTTATTAGCATATTAGGTCACACCCCTGACAGCACAGCCTATTAGCATATGAGGCCACACCCCTATGCCTTCCCTTGGTTTGCTCGGGCGCCCTGCGGCTGTGGGGAGCCCGGGCAAGTCCCCCCTTGAAGGGGAGGGAAGGCAGTTTAAGCCCATTAGCATATTAGGCCACACCCCTATGCCTTCCCTTGGCTTGCCCGAGCACTCCATGGCTGCGGGGAGCCCAGGCAAGCTGGCCCTTGGACAGGCCAGGGAAGTCCTTCCAGGGGGCCCCCTTGCCCGCCCACCTCGGAGTCACAGGGGTCAATCTCCAGGCCTTCCCTCTGTAGCTACACACAGAGGTTTTGGCTGTAGTGGGCGTGGCCAACTCTGAAGCCAGCCGGAACTCCGTTCCTGTGCGTTCCTGCCCAAAAATAGCCCTGGGGGTATGCATAGTGTCTATGAGCATCAGTGGTAGCAATAAGCAAACACTCTTGATTCAGAAAGGGGTCATCTTAAACTAGAAAATTTGAGCTTGATTTGACTTAGCCCAACGTAAATTCCTTTATACTTGGACGACCTAATAAGGAAAGGCCCTTGGCTCTCCTGACAACATTATTTGGACTGTGACAAGAGGAGCCCTCTCCACTTCAACTCTACTCTGCTGCCCACTTCCTTCTCACTACAACATACCAGGTACTACCACTGGTGACAATGAGGCCTTGTGTTGTGGAGCCTACATTAGAATCTCAGTGACTGAGGCAACATCTATGGGAGACATGTTCCGCAGTGATCCCTGTGTGGGGAAAACATCTCCAATAGAACATGGAGCCTAGGATTCCACTGTGGAGCCACTAAAAGTCAAACGGGGAGACTGTACAATGAGGCTTTCCTGCTGCAACTATCTCTGTGCTGAGATAGAAAAGGATTGAAAAGGGGCAGCTGCAGTAGCTGTCACTGTGCTGAACTCATCATGAGCTCTTTCAAACATCTATAGGGATTGGGCTTGTTATTGGACTAGTGCTTCCAAAGTAGGGAAGTTCTTTTCCAGCTCCCCTCCTCCATTTCTGAATGATCACTAGTCAATGGTGGTGGCAATTAGTTACCCAGTATTCCTCAGCCTTTGGCTCCTATTTATACTATGGAGATAGTTAGATCAGCAGCACATTAGAATTCAACAAGAGTTTCAGGGTATAAGCTTATACCTGGAACTCTTGAGTTCTACTGCAGGCCAAAACAGCTATGAAACTATGGAGACAGAGTTGTTTTGCCTTGTTCAATTGTTGTTAGAATGATCAAAATAATGGGTTGATTCCAGCATTTCCACTAATGGAAAGAGGGCTTTTTTTGCAAATTCCCCTGCCTCAGTAGTGCAGACCCCTCTTCACCCCTCAAGCTGACCATGAGCATCCGCTGTCCCACAATAGCAGCACTTGGGAGGAGATCAGTTAGCAACAGTGAAAGTGGGGAGGCAGGCACGTTCTGTGCTGCTGATGGAAGTGCATTCCATTAGTGGAAAATTTAGTCATGCTTCAATCCATCAAAAGAAGGGTGCTTTTAACACTCAAAAAGATCTATAAATTATATATATACAAGAGGTGGGACTGCAGCTCCTGGCCGGTCAGCCACTGAAGCAGCAGGAGCTCCACATGGAGGAGGCGGCGGCTGCAGGTGAGCCCAGCAGGTGGTCCGCCGGGCTTCCCCCCCACCTGCCGACAGCAACAGCCACGGCTCCCAGCCACCAGCCCACCAAGGCTTCTCCCCCCCCTCCGTCGCCACTGACAGCAGCAACAGCGGTGAGCCCTGCAGGCTCCCAGCCGCCTTCCCACCAGGTTTCTCCTCCCCCCACCCAGCAGCAATGGCGGCGAGCCCTGCACAGCTCCCCGCCCCCGGGCCCGCTGCAACAACGGCCGTGGCTCCCAGCCACCGGCCGCCAAGGCTTTACCGCCGCTGCCAGCAGCAATGGCAGCAAGCCCTGCATGGATCTGCCACAGTTCGCAGTGGTAAGTGCACATGTACAGGGGACTCTTTTACTTTTTTGGGTGTTTAAATATCTCCCATATGGTTTGTAAAACTTTTCAGATTTTTCTGCACACATGGGGATTACCCCAAGTGTGCAGGAAAATCTCTTTGCCCCCAGGTGCCCCTGATGTGTGGATTTAGATATCCGCACGCAGGGGGTGCCTTGGCTATTAGTATATAGATATATATATATATGAAGGGTGGTGGAATAATTTTACTAAATCATATTTCTCTAGCCTGTTCAGTCTGATAAAATTACAAAATTGGTATAATGAAAAATGTCAATATTTAGCCTTCTTGGTCCTTGAGACCAACAACACAACAATCTGTTTTTCTCCCTGAAGTTGAATTCTGTGAGTGTCAATAGTTTGCACAATGGAAGCAACAGGAGATGATGTAATCAATACTTCCTGCCCACATTGTCTGTAATATTCTCTTGGACCAATACTCTGCTACAAATAAAATGAAATCTTCAATTTAGTTGCCAAGTTTCTTCAGACATTCGAGCCTTACAATGGATATCCAGAATTGGGCAAGTATCAACATAGACATACAAGTATAGGTATAGATTTTCTCCACTTTTAAGATACCAGATTCTGATAAGCACATTTAGATAACTGTTACATGTGAATAGCAGCATTCACCAAACAGTGGACCTTCACTGTAACATATACAAGTCAATACACCCAAGAAGAAACTATCTGACTATACACAGTACAAAGCCCTAGTGGCTGACTTCACTCTTTCAGTCCTGTATGTTGCTGTCTGGCTCTTCCTATCTGAGAAGTAATTTCCAGCATCTTTTCCCGCCAGCATGTTAGCTTCGTGTGCAGTCATTTTGTATCAATGCAAACTGACAACTGTTTTGACTGGCTTTTAACATTGATGCTGTACTAGTGTAAGTGTGACTGTGTAAAATACAAGAATATGGAGCAGTGCAGAAGTAGGTCAGCTGAGAGGGGGAGGTTTCCCCAAGGTGAACAGTGACATCAGGTCAAAGAAGAACACTGCAGTCATTTATCATAAGGATGGAGAAGGGAGCAAAGGGGTCAGTTTGCTGACCAGAAGACCTTTTAATCCACACACAGGAAAGCCTTGCAGAGAGGAGAGTCCCTGATAGGACTGTGAAGTTGTGAGCTCAATCCATGGGCCATTCTGCTACTGAGACTCCTGGTGGCATATCTGAGAGTGTCCATTTCATGGGAGGGGGGCTCAAAGGGTGACAGTTTGGGTAGAATTCACTCCACTTGATAAAGGAACAAGAGCATGCAAAAGGCAGTATTAGTACAACTTGCTTAGCAGAGCGCTACATGCCTGCCTGCCTGCCTGCCTGCTCTGGATGCTCTATTTGATATAGAAGTCTCAGCTCCCAAGGCCAAATGCCACCTATCCATTAGCATGAATAGAGGAACCACAGCAGGTGAAAATGAAAAGCATTTGAGAGTTTCATCTTTTGCCTCTGTTTTGCTGCAACCTTTCAAAGGTATCAGCCCTTCATTGGCCCTGGTTACACTGGCCAGATAATGCTGGGGGGAGGTGTGGCTTTTTGCGCCGGCACAATTTAACGCACCAGAACGCGATCAAATGCCGTCGTGGCAAATCGGGGTTTTGTTTGTCAGCGCATGTTTCCGGTGCACGTCAACACAGCAAGAGGAGCGTGCTTGAGCGATCACACGTAGGTATTTCGTCAATGGCCCATAGCAAACCATTTGCTAGTAGGCTTTCCTGGGTATTTGTTAACTCCAGATCTTTGGGCAGATGCTACGGGTCAGCGATGGGTGTGCCATGCTTGCCAGATGTGTCCTTGTGATCACACCCATATACTCCACCCGACATTCATGCCTATCCCGCAGCAAATCCTCCGCGTGACTTGAGGCCATAGAGTGCTAGTAGACTTGCTCAAGGTTTGGGGCTAACCTAGCCCCTTCCTTTTCAAGGTATTCCATTATTTTGCCTGTGAGCCATACATATCTTCTAGACCTAATATGCTAGAACAAGAGTGGGAGGCATCATGTGGGAGGCCCAGGTCTTCTGCATGAAGTTCTGAAGAGTGTTTTCTTTGAAGAGCTTGCTACTGGCCACTAAAAGTCCAAGGTGGAGGGGGCTGAGCACCTATAATAACCAAGAGTGTGTAAATGGTGTGTTTCCAAAGGCAGCTTTGGACATTTCACAGGAACAGGATAAGGAGACGCATGAGTGACTTATGCTCTCTTTTTATGCACTGATCTCCACAGGTGTGATGTGCAAGTTCCAGGTGTGGCCCATACATCATACCCTCAGTGGAGATGCAGGAGTTCCAGTTTACAAAACACTGCACTGGAAGAACAAAAAGATATGAGAATCAGAAGGTCTTCCTCCCCACCCCCCACTTCTGTGTAATATTCAAAGCCACTCATACACTCAGGTTGGAGATGCCAATTAGAAGACTACTGCAGCTCTTCATCAGATTCCATGGTACCCATGCCAGAAAGGCCCTGCTCCTCCTGGTGGGTGAACGTGCTCCCTTTAGACAGAGAAGCCTCATCAAAGGAGGGGAAAAGGAGATTTCCTATAGTCATACAATGCAAGCCTTTCTCACTGGGGATTTTTTTCTAGAGAGTTTAAAATGTAAAGAAGGGGGTGCCTCTAAGCTGAGTTAGTGTGAGCTAGCTCACAGTTCTTTAGCCTCCAGCTCACACATTTTTGTCTTAGTTCCAGAAGGATGGCTCCAGAGCAAACTAATTTATGCAGTAGCCAAATTGCTTGCTCACAACTTTAATGCCAGTAACTCACAAAGTAGAATTTTTGCTCACTAGACTCCACAGCTTAGAGGGAACATTGGGGGGTCTTTTCTCAGCTGGGTCTAAAAGGAGGGAGGGGTGGAAACAGTGTCTATGGGGTGTATGATAAGAACTGGGGCTGCCCACTGCTGCTCTGATTCCTACCACACACCCCATAGCTGCTTTTAAAGGGGGGAATCAGATCCCTAATCCCCAACATAATAGTCATTTTGGCCCTTAGATAAAGGGTTATGGGATGACAGACACATATTTAAGAAAAAAGAAGGTAACTGATGTGGCCAGTCTAGTCGGAAAAACTCAGGCCCCCTGTCTCCGTGATGCAGAGGGCACGTGCTCCTTTGCCGAAGACCCCCACCTCCCCTCCCCTTCAGTGGGAGCTCCTGCTCAGTTACTAGGGAGGATTTGTTTCACGGCCATTGGGAGAAGGCTGCATGATTGTGCGTAAAAGTGAAAGAAATACAAATTCTTTCTGTGAACCCTCATGTGGTGAAACTCTCGCTCTCTCTCTGCCTTGCCAAGTATATAGACTGTGCGGCTTTAGCAAGGTGGGCTGCAGATAGGAAGCCTGACTGATCGAAAAAGGAGAAGCGGAAGAGTAGGGACGCCCCCCCCCCGGGGGGGGAAACATACAGCCCTGCTGGTGTTCTTTTGAAGGCGGATCCTATTATGTGGCCTAAGTACCATTGCGAGGTTATTCAGACAGCATGAAGTACCCCTGTGTTTCCCCTAAGTAGAGAAGAGAAAGGAGGAGAGGGCACCAACTCTCTAGCAGAGCTGACCCACCGTCTCCTTGCCTTACAGCCGGTTTTCCACGGATCGGTCCCTATTCCCAGGCGAGCCTGGCTCTTGCCGAGCTGGGGCGGACAGACAGCCATCGCCGTGTGGAGGACTGCCGGCAGGCAACGGTGGGGACAGGGCTCGTGCAGGGCACAGACCCCCTTGCCTAATGCACCAAGTTCATTCCCCGCCGTTCCCCCTCCCAGTCGGCTCCTCGCCACAGCTCTTGCCGGGTTCCGTTTGTTTAACCCCTCCGTCCCTCCTCGAGCCTCTGGCAGTCCAAGCGCTTCGCCAGTTGCACCCGGCAGGGCTAGACGACGTCCGTCAACATACCGCCCCCTCCGCCTCCCTAACGACGCCTCGGATCCGTGCAAGGTTGCGACTTCGGAAGGGACGGATGATGCACCGACTGTGTGCAGCCCCTTGGGAGGGGAAAGTCCAGCCTGGCTCTTGTGACTGCCAGCCAGCCCCGCAACACCCGGCGGGGGGGGGGGATCACCCCCTCTCCCCGGCCAGACGAGTCCCTCCAGAACGACGCCCCAGCAGCACACCAGAGGGCGGGCGGGCTCGGGGGTTCTGCCGCCCCTGCCCCTTCGGCAGCCGTCACTCAGCGAGAAGGGAGTTGAGCCCCTGCTGCCGAGATGCCGCCGACGGCACACCTGGCGCCGGCTTCTCCAGGCATCGCCCCGCTCGGCTCGAGAGATCAGCGCCTGAACTTTGCAGCCGGCCACCCGCAATCGCGCTGCCCGTCTCGCCTGGCACACGGCTCACTTCCTCGCCCACCGAGACGCCTGGAGACGACCGCTGCGCCTCTCTCAGACAAGCAGCAGGCGAACCCGAGAGCGGAGCGCCCAGGAAGGGCGCCGACGAAGCCCCCTCGCCCCCCGGCCGTGGCCGCCACCGATCAGTCCGGGGGGGGCGAACTTACCCTTGGACTCTCCTCCCTGCTGCCGGCGCCGCGGTCAGGTCTTGCTATCGGCTCCCTGCTGCCATCGAGGCACGCATCTCTGTCTCAGACGGATCCCCGGAGTTGGCGGGCGGCAGGAGGCGGCGGGCTGACAGCTCCGTGGCCCAGACGAAGCCGCGGAGGTT
The DNA here is from genome assembly GCF_001447785.1 of Gekko japonicus. Taxonomy (NCBI): domain Eukaryota; kingdom Metazoa; phylum Chordata; class Lepidosauria; order Squamata; family Gekkonidae; genus Gekko; species Gekko japonicus. The sequence goes on from NW_015173139.1 coordinate 535,508, forward strand.
CCAGGCTCCCCCCGCGCTGACGAGGCGACGGCCGAACTGCCTGCTGCCTGTCTCCTCCGCTGCTCGCTCCTTTCCGGGCGTCAGAGAGAGAAGGCGAGAGAGAGGCTGTCATTCCTTCCCCTCTCCCCTCTCATTTCTGATCACACACCCGGGTGCGCGCACGGGCGCGGGCGCACAAGCCCTTGCCTCTCCGTTCCTTCCCGAGGCTCCCCTCCCGCCCTCCAGCTCACCTCCTCCCCTTCTCGATCCCCTCCCTCCTCCCTCTAGCCGGAGCCTTGTCCCTGCAATGTGCCACCCACCTGAATCAGCTTCTGCCTGCTTTGCCACTTAACTCCTGAGGCACCGGCAAGCTCTGCACCCTGAACGCCAGGGAGGGCACCGGCCTGGGGAGAGAGGCTGGCCAGAGCAGGCGGCAGAGGTGAGCCGTGGGGACACTGGCAGAGCCCGGGGGCCATGCGCCAGGATTCAGAAGAGCAGCTGTCTCCATGAAGAAGCTGCCACCTCTGGGCAGACCAGACAGAATCCCTCAAACTTGACATGCTAGGAGCCAGGATTTTGTGTGTGTGTGTGAAAGGGGGGCTAAGGATATAGGGAGAATCACAGCAGAACAGCCAAAGCATAAATACAGAGAGATGCATATTGTTTGAGAGCAAGCATGGTGTAGTGGTTAGGATCTGGTAGACATAGGTTGTACTTTGGGTCCCCCCAGGGGTCTTGTTGTAGAAAAAGAGCTGCCGGAGCTCATTAGCATAACTCATTAGCATAACTTATTTGCATATGCCACACCCCCTGACATCACCGGAAGTGACAGAAGGCCACACCCCCTGACATCACCGGAAGTGTGTCAGAAGGCCCGGCTACTTACCCTCCTGCTTCATCCTCATTCCCAAACGGAATGAGGATCGAAGCAGAGGGCGGGGTAAAGAAGGGGGCGGGGCTTCACCACGTGACGGCCCCGCCCCCTAGAGGTTCTCTTCCGGAGCTCCGTACCTGAGAGCTCCCCCCCGACTAGAGCCCTGGGTCCCCCATTGCAGAGCATAGTAGGTTCGTCATCATCATACACTGGTGCAGTTGTGTTAAATATTAATAAAATATATTTTAAATTTTATACAGTTTAAACATGCCCACGTTCTTGTGAGAATCTAATGAGAGCCTTGCTGGATCAGACTGGTACCCCATCTGGTCTAGCATCCTGTTTTCAACAATGGCCAGTCACAAGGAAAGCACGCAAGCAGGGGCCACAGACAACAGCCATTACCTGCTGGCTACTCCCCAGCCTCTGTCAGTCAATGCCTCTGAACCTGAGGCCCCATTCAGCTATCATGGCTAAACAGACAAGAGCAATAAAACAGTGTAAACATGTTCAAAGTGATGCACATCAGGGGAAAAAATAATTTCACATATACACTGATAGGGTCAGAGCAGATGACAATAGACCAAGAAAAAGACCCTGGGGTTGTGGTGGATCTCACTTAAAACATTGACTCGGTGTAGTACAGCAACTATACCAGGGCCCCCCAACATTTCTGAGGCTGTGGGCACCTTTTGAATTCACAATCCAAAAGCACAAAATGGCTGCCATGGGAGACAGTACCACAGACATACACAGAAAGCCCAAGTGCAGGGGAAAGAGGGGCAATTTTAAAAAACATACTGGAAAAGAGGAGTGAGCAGGAGAATCAAACCAACACTGGTGGCAGCAGGTGCTGCTGAAATGACATTATTTAAATCTGTACAGCCAATCAAATCCCCAATGGCTAATCAGAAGCCTTACTGAGAAGGAGACCTACCTGGCTCTACCCACTTTCTGAAAATTAGGAAATGTGTCGATGGGCACCCCAGCACCCACAGGCACTACACTGAGGACTACTGCTCTATACATTTGTCCAACCCCCTTTAAAATCCATTTAAACCAGTGCCCATCACTATACCTTGTGGCAGTGAGTTCCACAAGCCAACTACCTATTGTGTGAAGAAATAATTCATATTTTTGGCTTGAATCTATCCTAGTTTTGAATCTACAACCAGCCAGTGGCATAGAGTGATCCCACATTCTAGTGTTATAGGGCAGGGAGAAAAAATTATCCCCTTTGTCTCTTTTTATACAATGTGTAATTTTGTGGACCTCAGTCACATCAATCCTCAGTTGCTTTTTTATCTAAACTAAAAAGGCCTGGATGTTTTAGCCTTGCATCATAGGGTAGGTATTTCAGCCTCATTATCACTTTGACTGTCTGTACTTTTTAAGCTCTTCAGTATCCTTTTTGAGATGCAGTAACCAGAACTTTACACACTGTTCCAAATGTGGCCACAGCAGGGACTTGTATAAAGGCATTACTACTGGCAGTTTTACTCTCAGTCCTTTTCCTGATGATCCTAGCATGGAATTGCCTTTTTTATTGCTGCATCACACTGAGTCAATGTTTTAAGTGAGATCCAGTACAACCCCAGGGTCTTTTTCTCGGTCTGTTATCATCCGCTCAGACCCTATCAGTGTATATGTGAAATTATTATTATTTTTTTGCCCTGATGTGCATCACTTTGAACATGTTTACACTGAATTTCCACTGCCATTTCGTTGCCCATGAGGTGGAACACAATTTTATCCTAGTTCTTCTGTTTACTTTCTAGAAGTAAAAGACATAGTGTTTTGTTGCTGCTGTTGTTTGTTTTAATGAAAGCAAAACATTCCATGGCAGGATCTGGAATGTTGGGGTGGAGGGTGGGGAAATTAGGCCTGCACAGCCTTCCCTGTGATTATAAGACTGAAATCATACTTGAACACAAATGTACCCATGATGATGTCTTGCACTGAGTCAGACCATAGGTCTATCAAGGTCAGTATAATCCACTTTGACTGTCAGTGGCTGTCCAATGTTTCATCTTGACATCTTTTACATCTTATCTGTTCCTTTTAAAAACTGGAGATGCCACAGATTCAACCTGGGACCTTCTGTATATAATATAGATGCTCTACTACTGAGCTATGTCCCCTTATCTTTTGAAGATTAGAGATTCTCTATTTAACTGAGAATCTGTCTCTTCTTCTTCTCCTGTTTCATATCAAACTACCTGCCCATGTTCTGCCTGTGATAACACTTTATATTGTCTTGGCACCATAGTATTCTCATGGATTTTGAGTACAACATTTTGATAGAAATGGAATTAAAAGGTCTTGTTGCAGGACACCAAAACCTGGAAGATCCTCAGTACTGAAATGCCAGACTTGTAGAAGGTGGAGTTTAACCAGAAGCACAATGACCAGTAATCAGATTTAGAGGTGTACCAGGAAGAGATTTGTGCCAAGCAGTGGAAGCATTTATATATTTACTATATTTATAGTCCACCGTTCCCACTGAGACTCAGGTAGATTATACAGTTTAATTGATGCAATCAATAGAATCAGAATCTTATAAGCAATGTAATAGGACCAGGATTACAGAAATCTGAAACAAAGATTAGAATATTAGATATATGTTAAAGCAGAGGTGTCAAACTCATTTGTTATGAGGGCTGGATCTGACATAAATTTCACTTTGTCAGGCTAGGCCATGTGTGCTGTAAAATGTAATGCCAGGTACCGGAGATGTAAACTTTGTAAAGAATACAGGCAAACCCAATTAACAATATTATTTTTTACTCAAAATACAAACAAAAGCAATTGATTCTTAGCAGTGAAAGCAATTGATTTACTGGGGAACCCTCAAAAGCCCCAATAAATGTATTTAATCATTTAGGCTGATTAGGCAGTTGGTTCCCTTCCTCGAACGCAATGACCTGGCAACGGTGATCCATGCTATGGTCACCTCAAGATTGGACTACTACAACACTCTCTACATGGGGCTGCCCTTGTCCCAAATCCGGAAGCTGCAGCTGGTGCAAAATGCAGCAGCCAGGCTGCTGATGGGTCTTTCTATACGAGAGCACATCCAGCCTGTGCTGAAGGCATTGCAGTGGCTGCCAATAGCATACCGGATTCGTTTCAAGGTGCTGGTCTTGACCTTAAAAGCCCTATATGGTTGGGGGCCTGTCTACCTGAGGGACCGCCTTTCCCCATATATCCACCAGAGAGCACTGAGGTCAGGGTTGCAAAATCGCCTGACTCTCCCTGGTCCAAAAGACGCCAGATTGGCCGTCACCAGAGCGAGGGCCTTCTCAGTGGTGGCTCCAAACTGGTGGAATGAGCTCCTGGAAGACATCAGGCCCTGCGGGACTTGTTACAGTTCTGCAGGGCCTGTAAAACGGAGCTCTTCCACCAGGCTTTCGATTAGGAGCCACCACTGACGGAGCTATTGACAACTGGACTATTATGGCCACCATGCTACTGGCATTCAGAACAACTTCGGACTCCACCCTAGCTTCATCTGACCACCTCATAGAAATTTGCCATCTGTACTTAATCTGCACTTTATGTAATTTATTTGTCATTTAGAATTTTATTATTGTATTTATTGTATTTTATCATATTTTAAACTTCTGTACGCCGCCTTGAGCCTGCCTGTGTGGGCAAGGTGGGATATCATCATCTGCAAGATTAGGGTTTCCCCCCAAGGAATACCATTAAAGGGGGAGTACCTTACATTTCCATACACACCAGTTGCTTGTGGGCCAGGTAAGAGCCCTGGATGGGCCAGTTCCAGCCCCCGGGCCTAATGTTTGACACCCCCTTGTTAAACAGTGCAGAAAATGGTATTACGTAAGTAGATGATGCAGTGAGAGCAGGATAACACATACTACAAACAGTGGTATAGTCCAGAGTCCTGTTCCTTTATAAAAATGCCCTCTTGAAGAATTCTGTTTTACATAGTTTTTTAAATGCCAGAAGTGAAGGAGCCAGGTGGCTTTAGAATTCAAGTCCTGGAGTACCCAGCACCCAATACAGAATTGTATTCCTGTGGGAGCCCAGTGATGACAGATGGGGGAAAGGGCCAATTATCTTTCCAACTTTCCCTATAACAAACTTTCCTTGAAAATGGTACCCTAAATGCTTTCCTGAGATCCAATATTCACAAAAGAGAGTGTGATTTGATTCATAGCAGCCATTTTACAAATTGTGGATTAGAAATTGTGAGGATGGAGGAAGAAACTCTCAGCAGAGAAATGCTGGGCTGTCATCTACATCTCAGAGACAGCTCCAAATAATACCACAAAAGCTGACATGATTTTGACAGAATCAACTTGGATTCTGTCTTTTGCTGTTCTTCTAAGCCTTCTCTCCAGCAAGCTTTATACAGTCAGATGTTGGGGTCTGGAAGAGATGATTAGGAAATTCTCCCTTCTTGTAGTGCAATAAGCATAACACTGTGGCTCAAAGAGACGTTTCCATGCAGCTTATCCCATTCTTCAACCTTAGAACTCTGGCATTAGAGTAAAATTGCTCTGACCAGGTTCAAGGATAAGTGAACCAGAAGCTACTCATCCCTTTCTGAAGCTGAACAGTAAAACAAGTGTGTGTGTGTGTGGGGGGGGGGGGTTACTGCACTCTCCACCTTTGTGCTCTGATGAAGAAGCTGGGAGAGGTGGAATTGAGTTAGGAGGAGTGAAGTTTTATAGCTCATATCCCCCAACCCCAATTTCACTCATATTCCCTGGCATCAAAGTAGCCAGAGTCCTTAAAACCTTATAGCATCCTGGACTGTTGGTAGTGGTGCCGTGTAAGCATTAGGAGATGCACCTCTCTCAGATGTGGATCTCCCCAACCATAATCACCTATTCTAGATCACTAGAAATTACTAGGGACTCAGGCTTCATAAATTTACAGAGTAATATTAACATAAGAACATAAGAGAAACCAATATTGGATCAGGCCAATGGCCTATCCAGTCCAACACTCTGTCACACAGTGGCCAAAAATACCAGGTGCCATCAGGAGGTCCAGCAGTGGGGCCAGGACACTAGAAGCTCTCCCACTGTTGCCCCCCACCCCAGCACCAAGATGGCAGAACATCACTTGCCCCAGAGTTCCGATCTATACCTTGTGGCTAATAGCCACTGATGGACCTCTGCTCCATATGCTTATCTAATTCCCTCTTGAAGCCGTCCATGCTTGTAGCTGCCACCACCTCCTGTGGCAGTGAATTCCATGTGTTAATCACTCTTTGGGTGAAGAAGTACTTCCTTTTATCTGTTATAACACGACCGCTCAGCAATTTCATGGAGTGCCCACGAGTTCTTGTATTGTGAGAAAGGGAGAAAAGTACCTCTTTCTCTACCTGCTCTATCCCATTCGTAATCTTATAAACCTTGATCATGTCACCCCTCAGCCATCATTTCTCCAAGCTAAAGAGCCCCAAGTGCTTTAACCTTTCTTCATAGGGAAAGTGTTCCAACCCTTTTATCATTCTAGTTGCCCTTTTCTGTACTTTTTCCAAAGCTATAATATCCCTTTTAAGGTGTGGTGACCAGAACTGTACACAGTATTCCAAATGAGGTCGCACCATTGATTTATACAGGGGCATTATGATATTGGCTGATCTGTTTTCAATACCCTTCCTAATAATCCCCAGCATAGCATTGGCCTTTTTTACTGCAGTTGCACACTGTCTCGACATTTTCAGGGAGTTATCTACTACAACTCCAAAATCTCTCTCTTGGTTAGTCTCTGCCAGTTCGAACCTTATCAACATGTATTTATAGTTAGGATTTTTGGCTCCAATGTGCATCACCTTGCACTTGGCCACACTGAATCCCATTTGCCATGTTAGCGCCCACTCGCCCATCCTCGACAGATCCCTTTGGAGTGTCTCACAATCCTCCCTGGTTTTCACCACTGTTATGTATTAACATGTGTGCCAGGCCATGCGGTCTACAGGACTCACGGACCTTCAAATCTAGAAAAATAGCCCCCATGAATCCTAGCAAGAACCAATGGGAGTGCTAGGATCCTGAAGAGAACCTATCGTTACCAGGGCTCTGTATATAGAACCTATCACGGGAAGTGGGGGTGTGTTGGGTGTGAGTGTGTGCACCAATATAAGATGGGCTCGCGCCGGCTAAGTTATCTTTTTTGTTCCAATGTAATTAATAAGAGCTGATTTCACTATTCTATGCCTGGAACTCCGATACTTTTCACTGGCAACGAGGATGGGATCCCAATGAGCGAGCCTGACTCCAACCCAGCACCGAGCACTGATCAACTGGACACCGCCTCCCACAATGCTCTCCAGCAGCACTGCAACGCACCCTGTTCCCCCCCACAATCATTGTTCTCTGCTCCACTCTCAAGTCATGACTGCAGCTCCAGGACTCCTCAAGGTTTTCAACCACATGCATCCAGAGTTCTGGGAAGCATGTGTGGACCAGCTGATGAACTACCTCACCTTCCACGACATCACAGATGCCAGTAAGAAGTGGGTCCTGCTAATGAGCTCATGTGGGGTAGCCATCATCCGCCTGATCAAGAGCCTCATGTGAAATGGGAGACCCCGATAGTAACCCAGATCAAACCCAATGGGGACGTCAGGATCTGTGCAGACTGCAAATGCATGATCAATAAGGCCCTCCAAGATCACGCATATCCTGTTCCCGTGGTGAGCCATGTCTTAGCGTCCCTGGCCGGGGCCAAAATCTTCGGAAAACTGGACTTGGCTCAACCAAGCTTACTAGCAACTGCCAGTAGATGATGCTACAGCTGAAGCCCAGACCATTGTGACACACTGGGGGGTGTTCCGAGTCACACGTCTGCAGTTCGGGGTTAGTGTAGCTCTGGGGATTTTCCAGAATCTAATGGAACCTTTCTTTGATGATGTTCTGATTGCAGCACCATCTCCCAAAGCCTTCTCAGACCGTCTCAGAGCCATCCTACAGCGCTTCAGTGCAGCTGGCCACAAAGTAAAGAGAGAAAAGTGTCTCCTTGGTGTCCCCAGTGTAGAGTTCCTGGGATTCCAAGTTGACGCCCGCGGAATCCACCCCACACCAGACAAAATAGCGGCCATCGTCAACGCACCCACACCCTCCTCAAAATCAGAGCTGCAGGCTTTCCTCGGCCTGCTTAATTTCTACCATTCATTTCTCCCCCACAAAGCAGCCATGGCCGAGCCCCTACACCATATTTTGGATAAACACGTGCAGTGAAAGTGGAAGCCACTGCAGGCCGCAGCGTTCTGGGCCGTGAAAGACTTACTAATTTCCTATGCTGTCCTGGCCCATTTTGATGAGTCACTTCCCATGGTGCTCACCTGTGATGCATCGCCCTATGGGGTGGGGGCGGTCCTGGGGCACAGACTGGCTGATGGCCGTGAGGTCACGGTAGTGTATTACTCATGCACCTTGTCGGCGGCATAGCGTAACTACACTCAGATAGACAAGGAGGCACTGGTGATTGTGGCAGGGGTGTGCAAGTTCCATGACTACCTGTACGGGCCGCCCCTTCATGGTCCTCATGGATCACAAACCGTTGCTAGGCCTCCTGGCCCCAGACCACCAGACGCCCCAGATGTTGTCTCCCAGGGTGCTGTGGTGGTCTATCTTTCTCACCGGCTACCAGTATACCCTGCTACACAGACTGGGCAAGGCAATGGGACATGCTGACACCCTCAGCCGCCTTCCGCTGCCCATCTGCGACCTGACCCCGGCCCCCATGCACCAGATCCTGCTGCTGGAAGACCTGCCTGACCGGCCAGTACAGGTACAGGAAGTCTCCAAACACACTGGGAAGGACCGCGTCCTCTGCCGTGTTCAGGACTGGGTGGGGAGGGGCTGGCCCACAGGGAGTGTGGGCCTGGAGTTCACAGCATTCTCTTCCCGCTGGAAGGAACTGTCCACCCACAAAGGCTACATCTTGTGGGGCAGCCAGGTAGTCATTCCTAGTCCCCTGCACAGATGCATACTCACCGCGCTGCATGAATCCCACCTGGGAATCGTGCATATGAAAGCCTTGGCACGCAGCTATGTCTGGCGGCCGGGCATGGATGGGGAGATAGAGGACCTGGTCAAATGCTGCCAAACATGCCAGGAAACCCAGCAGACCCCTCTCAGGGCTCCAGTACGAGAGTGGGAATCCTTGCACAAGCCATGGGCCCATCTCCACCTGGATTTTGCGGGCCCATTCCAAGGAAAGACCTTCTTTATTCTGGTAGATTCCTACTCTAAGTGGCTAGAGGTGGTCCCTTTCTCCTCTACGTCATCTACAGCCATGATCAAAGCCATCTTTAGCACCCATGGCATTCCCGACACCCTGGTGTCAGACAATGGAACTGCATTTACGTCAGTGGAATTCCTGAAGTTTGTGCAGTATTATGGGATTAGACATGTCCGCTCCGCTCCCTTCCACCCAACCACCAATGGACAGGTGGAGTGGATGGTATGAACTACCAAGGAGTTGCTGCGTCGGATCGTCCAGAGGGACTGGGACTACCGGCTAGCCGCCTTCTTGTTCGGCCAATGGATGACCCCGCACACCGCCATGGGATGCTGTCCCGCTGAACTATTAATGGGCCGGCGACTGATGATCAGGCTGGACTGGCTTCACCTGGACAGGGCACCAGACCACAACCCAGGCCTGGTAAACCAGGAGGCACCCCAAGGATTTTATCCAGAGGACCCAGTGTATGCCCAAAACTACACCCGGGGCAAACCCTGGATCCCCGCCCGGGTAGTTAGAGTAATGGGACCGCTCTTGTATGAGGTCTCAACAGAAGATGACCCGCTCATCCGGAGGCACATAGATCAACTGTGCCGGCACCTGCTGCCCCTCAATGACCAATAGGTAAGAGATGCGGAGGATAGCGAGGATGAGCCAGACCTGGAAGAACCTGCGCTGAGGCCAGCTGAGCCCGACACCGCTTCAGTGCCTGTTCCAAGTTCTGCTCCAGGGCCCAACACTGGTCTGGCCCCAGAACCCGGGACCACACCAACCACCACCTCCGAGCTACCACACCCCAGGCCAGACACACCAAACTCCTCCCTGTCAGAACCACACCGCTCCACGAGAGAACGGTGGCACCCCAAGTACTTGCAGGACTTTGTATGCTAGTACTTCGGAAATAAGGGGGGAGGGGTGTTATGTATTATGATGGCTGCAACTGCGTGCACCAGGCCATGCAGTCTACAGGATTCACGGACCTTTGGGTCAAGAACAATATCCCCCACGGATCCTAGTGCGAACCAATGGGAGCGCTAGGATCCTGAAGCGAACCTATCATTACGGGGTTGTGTATATAGAACCTATCATGGGAAGTGGGGGGTGTTGGGTGTGAGTGTGTACACCAATATAAGCTGGGCTCACGCCGGCTAAGTTATCTTTTTTGTTCCAATGTAATTAATAAGAGCTGATTTCACTATGCTACGCCTGGAACTCAGATACTTTTCAACCATCCTGAACAACTTCGTATCATTTGCAAATTTAGCCACTTCACTGCTTACTCCAACTCCAAATCATTAATGAACAAGTTAAAAAGCATCAGACTGAGTAATGATCCCTGCGGTACCCCACTGCTTACCACCCTCCACTGAGAAAATTGCCTATTTATACTCACTCTCTGTTTCCTATTAATTAGCCAGTTTTTGATCCACAAAAGGACTTGTCCTTTTATCCCAAGATTTTTGAGCTTACTTAGGAGCCTTTGATGAGGAACTTTATCAAAAGCTTTCTGGAAGTCAAGGTAAATAATATCTATTGGGTCCCCCTTGTCCACATGTTTGTTCACCCCCTCAAAGAACATTAACAGGTTAGTGAGACAAGATCTTCCCTTACAGAACCCATGCTGAGTCTGCCTCAATAGTTTTTGTTCATCAATGTGCCTACTAATTCTTTCCTTAATAACAGTTTCCACCAATTTACCCGGTATCGACGTCAACCTGATTGGCCTGTAATTTCCCGGATCTCCTCTGGAACCCTTTTTAAAGATTGGAGTGACATTAGCTACCTTCCAGTCCTCAGGAATAGAGGCAGATTTTAATGAAAGATTACATATTTTTGTCAGGAGATCCACAAGTTCACATTTGAGTTCTTTCAGGACTCTCGGATTTATGCCATCTGGGCCTGGTGATTTATCAGTTTTTAAGTTGTCTATCAATCTGACTCAGGTCTTTTAATACCCCTCTTGAAATCAGTGGTTCTGGAGTGGGCAAGCACTTCTCATTTTCCACAGTGAAGTCAGAGGCAAAAAATGCATTCATCTTCTCAGCCATTTCCCTATCATCCTTTTACCCCTTGGTCATCCAATGTCCCCACTGCCTCCCTGGCTGGTTTCCTGCTTTTAATGTATTTGAACAAAGTTTTATTGTCAGTCTTTACGTTTTCACTAT
>NW_015173139.1:547323-554699 GCF_001447785.1 Gekko japonicus
CACCGTATCCCCCTCATTTTCCTCATCCCCCCAAGTTTCTGAATTACCCACAATGATGTCTATTCCCCCCCCCCAACACCAAGCATTCCATATTCCCCGATTTTACCTCAGACACTTCTAGCATTTGTGTATAAACACCTATAGTTTCCCATGCATGTTAAGCCCACAACCTTCCTCTTGCTGCCTCGAGACCTTGCCAGGCAGTCCATATCATTAGCCACAGTCTCAGTGGACAACTCTAATCCATTTCCTTGTAGAAAAGTAACAGCTACTCCTTCATCTTTGAGATGAGCCATCCCGAACCAGAGACCTTTCATCTCCTGTTGGCTTTCCCCCAATATTCAGTTTAAAAACTGCTCTGCCACCTTTTTGATTTTAAGCGCCAGCAGCCTGGATCCTTCTCGTGACAAGTGGAGACCGTCTCTTTTGTACAGCTCCCTCTTGTTCCAAAAAGCATCCCAGTGCCTAATAAACTTGAACCCATCCCCCCTACACCATCGTCTCATCCAGACTCCTGATCTGTGCCTGTCTCTCTGGCCCTGCGCGTGGAACAGGTAGTACTTCTGAGAAGGCTACCTTGGAGATCCTGGCTTTGAGTTTCCTGCCCAGAAGCCTAAACTTCTCCTCCAGGACTTCACAATTGCATTTCCCCACATTGTTGGTGCTCCTCCCCAGCACTATATACCAGCCTATCTAGAACACGCGTAATGTCTGCTACCTTCGCACCAGGCAGGCAAGTCACCATACAGTCAGTATGTGGGTTCGCCACCCAGCTGTCTACTTGCCTAAGGATTGAATCACCAACTACCAAGAGCCCTCCTCCCTTCCTGCCCAGGGATGGTTCCTTGGTGTGAAAGGATACCAGTTCACCAGCTGAAGAAGAGGTCCATTCTGAGGGCACATTCCCCTTATCCTCACCACGGTGCCCTGTTTCCCCTTGACCGTCATGCTTCCTGACAGCAGCAGGGCTGCCAGATCCAGAGTGGGACATATCTAACAAGTCCTCGAGAGTCTTCTCAGTGTGCCTAACTGACTGGCTCTGCTTCTCCAGGTCTGCCACCTTGGTTTCAAGGGAGCAAACTTGTTCCCTGAGAACCAGGAGCTCCTTGCACCGAGCACACACCCAAGACTTCTGTCCAATGGGCAGATAGTCATACATGTGACACTTCATGCAAAACACTGGCTAGCCCCCAACCTCCTGCTGGCATTCTGGCTTCATAATTGCTTTTAAAATAATTAAATATAATCCCCCTTTTCAAACCCTTTGTAATTATGTGGTTCTCCTTGTCAAAGTCTACTTACCTTACTGGGAACACAATGAGACTAGGGTCTTGGCTTTCTGGCTCTTCCTGGGCTTCTTACAGAGCCCCTAGTCTAAGAGTCCCTAGGCTAAGGACCACAGGCAAAGAGCTCGTGCCTCTGTCAAGGTCCTGCCTTAAATAGAGGCCTTCCCCAGCAGAGGGCAGGGCAGCAGCTATTCTAATTCACCCAGGCACTCAATTTACATTCAAACAATGACCCTTTCTCACCCTATCTCAAGCAGCCAGGACTCTGCAACAGCTCTAATCCCTTCCACACACTCCCAAACACACTCCTCTTACACAATATCCTCAGCTGAATCCCCTCAGCTGAAAGCAAGTAAAAAAACCATGCACCCCTCTAGTAGCTCTGTCTCCTGCTCCTTCTCAGAGCTCAGCTAGGTCATTTTTCTACATATTTTGTTATTTTTCTACATATTTTGGAAAGTCCTCCAGGCATCCAGAAATTCCTGTTTTTTCTCTGAGTGGTTTCATTTTGGTGTCCTACTGATAGATGCCTGTTTGCCATGTTTGGTGTTTGAAGGAACATACTGAGCGGAATGTGGAACTGCAGGGAGGAATATACAATTTTGGAATTCTCCTCCCTTGTCACACAGTCAAATCTTCCTCTCCAAGCACTTAGAGGACCCCCCCCCATTTTCCCTTTTAATTGACTCTTGGCTATTGTCAAATATTCTGTGCCGCTTGGAGCATACTCAGTCCTCATCATTTTGTTTCACTAGGTTAATTTACAAAGTAATATTCTTTATATCTGAGAAGCTCCCTACACTGTGAGTGACCTGGTTTGGTTGCTTTCATGGTTGATGTGAGTCACCAATTTTGCTTTCAGATATAGCAATAATGATAAGAAGCACTCTTGTTCACAATTCCATTTTATGTACACTCTTATTTTGTTTTCCCAAGTCTATTAATCTGTCCCACTTAAGAGATCAGCCACTGAAATTAGAGCACAGAGTGTGACAGGATTCTCAAATGTGGCACTCTGGCTCTTGCTCTGTGACAGGAGCAGGAGGACCTTTGCAGAATTCAGAACCAAATCCAAGTCTGGAATAACTGCAAGGATGTGCTCTGCTTGGGGCTGTACTCCTGTTCTCTTTAGCTAACGGTGATGGCTTTCAGAAGCCTAGCGACTGAGGTAAAGAGAGGCCTGACCACAGTCACTCTTTTCTCAGCCTGATTTGCTGGTGGCATGAATCTTTTCAATCCTGGGAGTCCCAACAGTAACAGCAGACACTAATTTTGCTTTGTGTTTTTCTTGTCATACATCAGATTGTGGATGGCAACTTGGTTTCCTTCTTGACAAGATGCCTGGGGTGGAGGAAGAGGAAACATACTCACATGTCAGAGAGTGAGGGGGAGTGAATGCAGTGACCTGATTTTGTTGGCAACACTGCAGCAACACACTATTCCTGCCCGATGAGGTTCACATGCCCACAGCTTAAATGGTTGATGCTGTTGCCCTTGAGCGAGAGATGTAAGCTAGGATTCTTAAATCCTTTGTTAATTAAAGACAGGCTTTCAGAATGGAAATCTTATTTAAAAAACCCATCCATTTCAGCTTTCAAGTTTGTCCTGGAAAGGCACACAAATGGCTTCTGGGGGCACAATTTTGGCCCTAGCAAAAGCAGTGTTTTCTTTTCACATGCTCAAGAGAGCTGGAGTGACCTCTGATTATTATTCTACACTCTGGGTTTCTTGGCTTCCTAAGAGCCAGAAGGAACACTATCATCAAAATGCCTTCTAATAAGCAAAACTGATGGTTGAGTGCCTATCAATAGGGCAGTGAGATGAGGTGACCCACAGACAAGATGGGAACTAATATGTACCTTCTCACAGAAACCCCAGATGTACAAAAAATATTACTTTGATTTTTTTTTTAAAGAAAGACCCATTCTGACAGTCCTGATGGTGACTAAGTGTGCTCTTTGCTTCCAGGAGGCACAGAGCATTGCAGTTGAGTGTCAGTTGTAAGGCATTCACGCACACTAGTTCTAGAAACTATGACTACTTTGGGACCTTCCGCCCCCACAACCCTAGGTCTGAATATTAACTGGAACTGAAATCTTCCACTAGTTTCAGGGCTAGAAGAACACCTTCCTGCTTACCCAGCCCTGAATTTCAACTCTCAGCACTACCAGGCCATTGAGTTACCTGAGCTCAGCATCAGGAAAGTACAAAGCTACTTACCCAGCCAGAGTCCAGCGGTCTTGCACTACGAGCACAGAGAATTTCCCGGTTGTTTATTCTCCTCTTATTTTTCGTGTTCCCTCTGAAGGTCAGGGTGTTAAAAATAATGTTTAATCTGAAGTAGCATGATATAAAGCTTGACCATTGTGGTTTTGACCCCAGCCCTCTCCCTTACAGGTTTAATCCAAGTGGCTTCTGAAGAATAGAAGTTCAGCTCCCATGAGGGAAACAGAAGGTGAACAGTAGCTTTCATTTACTTTCAGGGATAGGGGGATAAGGTGGTTCAGAAAAGAGGATAGACACTATTTAAGGTGTAACACAGTCTTGTTGGGCCCACTCATTTATAATGCTACAGTTGATATTTTAGGAAAGTAGAGGGCAGGTAGCAGCTGTTCGTATACTTGCGGTGAATATTGGCCTTCCCTCTGTCTCTGGGTTCTCACCGTGCAAATGTGAGCTGCTCTCAGGGACTGCAAATCGTTCACTAGTTTTCTCTGATTCAGAGGCACTGATTCTCTGAATCCCAGAGGCAGGAGGCAACACTGGGGAAGGCCTCGGCCTCTATGCCCTGTTGTTGACAATCCAGAGTAACTGGTTGGCCACTGTGTGGGACAGGATGCTGGACTAGATGGACTATTGATCTGATCCAGAAGGACTCTTCTTGTGTTATGTTTTCTCAGAAACTGGGGCTACAGTCTCTTCCCTCAAGCTAGCCTGGTTTATTACAAAAATCAGGTTCTGAGATTTCCAAAGTCTCCTGAGAAAGATTCTCTCCCAGCTCTAGGGTTGCCAGCTCTGAGTTAGTAAATGCCTGGATATTTTGAGGGCGATGTCTGGGGAAGGCAAGTTTTGGAAAGGGGAGGGACCTCAGTATGGTACAATGGAGTCCACCCTGACAAAGCAACCATTTTCTCCAGGGAAACTGATCTCTGTAGTCTGGAAATCAATTGTAATACTGGGAGATCTTCAGACCTCACCTGGAGGTTGGCAACCCTGAGTCTGAAGACACAAACATTATCTCCACACATTCACTAGCTTAGCCTGAGAACTCTGAGACAGGATCCCTCTAGGAGCCAGTTTGGTGTAGTGGTTAAGTGTGTGGACTCTAATCTGGGAGAACTGGGTTTGATTCCCCACTCCTCCACTTGCAGCTGCTGGATGACCTTGGGCAAGCCATAGTTCTGTGTTCCCTCTGAAGGTCAGGGTGTTAAAAATAATGTTTAATCTGAAGTAGCATGATATAAAGCTTGACCATCATGGTTTTGACCCCAGCCCTCTCCCTTACAGGTTTAATCCAAGTGGCTTCTGAAGAATAGAAGTTCAGCTCCCATGAGAGAAACAGAAGGTGAACAGTAGCTTTTATTTACTTTCAGGGATAGGGGAATAAGGTGGTTCAGAAAAGAGGTTAGACAACTTTTTCTCTTTCACTTCCCCCTCAAAACTGGCTCCTTCAACCCTTTAATGGATCCTGATTGGCCACTAGCTGATCTGCTCACGTGCCAAACAGGAATAAACAGGATTGCTGTTTTTCAGGAAGGGGCAGGACCTTTTCCTAACAATTACAATCCCGCAGCTGGCACTTCCTATTTGGAAAGACCCCTACCCTAGGCAAGAGAAAAGTCTTGCATGACCAAGATAGGGGTTTCCACTTTTTTCTTTGTCAACAATTATTAGACAGCAGAAAATATTCCCTGCTGAATATTCCACAAACAGCTGTAACTGTCTTGTGTGTGCTAGATACAAGCTGCTTGAGTTTTCAAGTGTGCAAGCCTCAAACATGATCTAGCTAGGAACCTGGGGCAGAAGGATTCTGCTGTTATGGAATTACCATGTTTGAGGCGCTTTCAGAACTGGGCAACCCTGCAATAGCACTGCCGGTGGTCTGTTGGTTCTTCACCTACTCATGAGGATCCCACAGGCTTGGTACAACTCTGTACTGGTAATAGTATGGTCCTTCTGTCCATTACCTCATCAGAACACTTTGGCAGGTTGACTGATAAGGGAGACAGGTTAGGAATGGAAGAGAAGGCAAAGAGAGAATTCCTCTTCCCTCCATCTGCCCTGCCTTGCCGGTGATTTTATTGACTGCCAATTATCATGGATTCCCATTTGTATATGAAAACTAGCTGAAGTGGCAAATAGGGTCAGATAGACACTAAAATGGCTTTTTAACTTACCGTATCTGTGGAACAGTTTGGCTGAATCAAGAACCCTGAGGAAGCTGTTGCTGTAACTCTGCCTTACATGTTGATTGTTGACAATCACAGACTTCTACCATTGCAAGTAATTTGGTCTTAATGGACTGAAGCTGTGGATTACTCTTCTGATGGAAAGCAGATCTCAACATAATTTATAACTGAAAGTAAGTAATATTATTGTAACTAACAAGGGCTAGGGAAAACCTGTACAATTTTACATGGTCTCACTGACCTTTTCCATCATGTTATTTTAGCCCACTGAATGAATCTTATGAATGCTCCAGCCCATATCCAAAATGCATTCCTCAATATCCCAATACAAAGCAGTGTTCAATTATTTTTAGGATCTGTTAAATCATTGTTTTAGACATGCTACTCACAACTCCAGTTCAACGGTAAGAAACCACTGGAAAAAAATCAACATATTATCTTCATTGTATAACCAAGTGTTGTGCAAATTAATATTTAATTTCATGGAAAGTTGTAGAATAATAGAATCATAGAGTTGGAAGGGACCTCCAGGGTCATCTAGTCCAATCCTCTGCACAATGCAGGAAATTCACAAATACCTTCCCCTCCACACCCGCAGTGACTGCTGTTCTACACCCAGAAGATGAAAAAAAAACCCTCCAGGATCTCCAGCCAAACTGGCTTGGAGAAAAATTGCTTCCTTACCCCAGAGTGGTGATCAGCATTTCCCTGGATGTGTAAGAAAGGGCCACAAGAACTGAGCACTGATGTAACCCTTCCTGCCCTCCCTCTTGTGATATGCCTAAATTCACAGACTCAGCATTGCTGTCAGATGGCCATCTAGCCTCTGTTTGAAATCCTCCAAAGAAGGAGAGCCCACCACTTCCCGAGGAAGCCTGTTCCACTGAGGAACTGCTCTGTCAGGAAGTTCTTCCTAATGTTTCACTGAAAACTCTTCTGATTTAATTTCAGCCCGTTGGTTCTGGTCTGCCCTTCTGGGGCAACAGAAAACAATTCTGTACCATCCTCTATATGACAGCCCTTCAAGGACTTGAAGATGGTTATCATATGACCTCTCAGGCATCTTCTCTCGAGGCTAAACACACCCATCTCCTTCAATCTTTCTTCATAGGACTTGGTCTCCAGACCCCTCACCATCTTAGTTGCCCTCTTCTGGACACATTGAAGCTTGTCTATATCCTTCTTAAATTGTGGTGCCCAATACCGAACACAATACTCTGAGGTCTAACCAGAGCAGAGTACAGTGATACCATCACTTTGCAAGATCTGGATACTATACTTCTGTTGATACAGCCCAAAATTGAAGAAGAAGAGAAGAGATGAGATTTATACCCCACGTTTCACTTGGAGTCTCAGAGCCAATTACAAACTCCTTCCCCTTCTCCTCCCCACAACAAACACCCTGTGAGGTAGGTGGGGCTGAGAGAGCTCTGACAGAAACTGCTCTTTTTTTCAAGAACAGCTGTGCCAGAACTATGGCTTGCCCAAGGTAATCCAGCAGCTGCAAGTAGAGGAGTGGGGAATCAAACCTGGTTCTCCCAGATTAGAGTCCACGCACTTAACCACTACACCATACTTGCATTTGCCTTGTTAACTACCGTGTCACACTGCTGAATCATGTTCAGTGCATGGTCTACTAAAACCCCTAAAGCCAGTTTGGTGTAGTGGTTAAGTGCGCGGA
>NW_015173139.1:556615-562518 GCF_001447785.1 Gekko japonicus
AGCAAGAAATTGCAAGTAGATAAATAGGTACCACTTCAGTGGGAAGGTAACAACATTCCATGTGCCTCAGCATTTAGTCATTGCGGCCACATGACCACAGAAATGTCTTCAGACAGCGCTGGCTCTTTGGCTTGGAAACAGAGATGAGCACCGCCCCCTAGAGTTGGATTTGACTGGCTTTCGAGCAAGGGAAACCTTTACTTTACCTTTTAATCTTCTAGCACCTCACCTGTTCTCCAAGAATTCTCAAAAATCATGGACAGAGGCTCAGAAATTACATCTGCAAGTTCTTTTAGTATCCTTGGATGCAGTTCATCTGGCTCTGAGGACTTAGTTTCATTTAAAGAAACTAGGTTTATGTACTACTGCTATGCCGATCCTAGGCTGCAACTCCCTTCCAGCACCTCACCTGTTCTCCAAGAATTCTCAAAAATCATGGACAGAGGCTCAGAAATTACATCTGCAAGTTCTTTTAGTATCCTTGGATGCAGTTCATCTGGCTCTGAGGACTTAGTTTCATTTAAAGAAACTAGGTTTATGTACTACTGCTATGCCGATCCTAGGCTGCAACTCCCTTCCCTCATCATGTGTTCCGTTTTTGCCATGTTGAGCACCGTTTTCCTCACAAGAGAAGACTGAGGAAAAGTTGGAATTGAGCAGTTCTGCCCTGTCTTCATCACCTGTTACAATTTCACTTTCCTGTCCCCATAATGGGCCTGCCATGTCCTTGCTCTTTTTCTTACTTTGATCATAAGAAAAGAACCCTTTTTTGTTGTTGTTAGCATCTCTCGCTACCCTAAGCTCATACTGAGCTTTCGCTTTCCTTACTCTCTCTCTACAAGCACTGGTTATTTGTTTATATCCATTTTTAATTACCTTCCTTCCACTTTCTGAATGAGTCTTTTTTTATTTCTCAGGTCTTTAGAAAGCTGTTTATGGAGCCACTTTGGCTTCTTTAGGCTCCTCCCATTTTCCCTTCTCATAGGAATCATTTGTAATTGTGCCTTCAGTATTTCACTTTGAAGAAACACCCATTCCTCTTGAACTCCCTTCACCTTAAGTATTTCTGACCATAGGATTCTACCCAGCATAACTTAAATTTGTCAAAATTTGCTTTCCTGAAGTCCAATATATATGTTTGACTACGTATTTTACCTTCCCCAAGACTGTAAACATGGTCACTACAACCCAGGGTGCCCACTACTTTCATCTCGTCAACCAGTTCTTCCCTGTTGGTAAGAATCAAGTCCAAGATAGCAGATCCCCTTGTTTCCCTCTCCACTTTCTGGAAAATGAAGGTGTCAACAAGACAAGTCAGGAATTTTTTGGACCTTTTATTTTTAGCAGAGTTGGACTTCCAACAGACATCCGGGTAATTGACATCTCCCATGACCATCGTGTCCCACCTCTTTGAGAACTTTGTAACCCATTCTAGGAGTGTCTCATCCAAGTCCTCTGCCTGGTGTGGTGGTCTACCACAGACCCCCCACCATAATATCACTATTATTTCTTACTCCTTTTATTTTTACCCAGAGACTCTCAAGTGGAATTTCATGCTCAGATTCATGTATTTCCTCACAAGTATATACCTCCTTCACATATAATGTAACTCCTTCGCCCTTCCTTATTTGTCTGTCCCTTTTAAATAAGTTGTACCCCTCAGTCCTAATATTCCAGTTGTGTCATCCCACCAAGTTTCAGTAATGCCTATTAGGTCATAGTTCTCTACCTGTATTAGGAATTCAAGTTCCTCCTGCTTGTTTCCCATACTCTGCACATGACATTGGAATCCATGTTTTATGCACTCTGAGTCAGCTGCCCAGCTCAATTGGGACTTACTCCATTGTGCTTAGGACTGCAGCCTTACTCATGGTCATAATATAATGTTGTGCTCGATGTCACACTGCAAAATGATGATTATATTAAAAATGTGTCAGAAGTTAATAGTTCTAGTGAATTCTAGTGAATTTGGGAGTACATGTTCAGGGTTCTAAATGGTCTTGGTATGAAAAAATTGTCAGGAGATTTGACTGTAGGTTGTTTGGTACATAAGAATAAATGTTGCAAAATAAAGATATTGCGAAAATTCAGAATGATCGTTGCCATGGTGCTGAAAAAATATTAGAGCACTTTTTGGATGAACATTTAGCACAGTTCAATAAAGTATTCTGAACGTTGCTAAGTCTGCTGTGGAATTTAAGGATTCTGTTCCACTGTAGCAGAAATGACCAATTTTGACTCCAATTCTGCTTTTAGTGTATTTGTAGTACAACCCTAAGCAGCAAAAACCCTTCTAAGCCCATTGACTTCAATGGACTTAGAAGGGTATAACTCTGCTAAGGGTTGTACTGTCAGTCATTTGTCAAACAGTGATGGCTTCTGCTTCATGCTTTTAACTCCTAGTTGGGCAAATTTTCTCCTTGAAAGTCACAAAACTAGTTCTCCAGTGTGGCTGTGGCATCCCACTCACCCTTTCAGAATGTTTATGCTCTGGCTGTAGCTTTCTCTCATGTGCTTTGACAACTTTGGCCTCTTTTCAGCACTAAGGTCAAATGTGACTATAACAACTCATCAAAGTAGTACCCAAAAACAATTCAAGTCTTACCTGTAGGTTCTTGTACCCAGAACAGCAAACAGAGAAGCTTATAGCTGGCTATGCCATTGAGCAGAAAGCACTGATGACAGGCTGTAATTAGGGCAGAGCTGAATTTTTGTAGGCGTTGTTTTTCACACTCAAAGGTGACATTTTGGGAGTGTAAAGTTTTTTTCCAAAAGAGCAGTGCTCCCCTGGGGGGGGGAATCACCTTTTGCTGAAAAATTGTAGATTCCCCTCATCTCATTTGCCAAGAGACGTGGATAGATCATGATGAGCAGCACACTGCAGATTGCCTCCTTTAAAGTGGCTGCAAAAG
Organism: Gekko japonicus; assembly: GCF_001447785.1. Lineage (NCBI taxonomy): Eukaryota > Metazoa > Chordata > Lepidosauria > Squamata > Gekkonidae > Gekko > Gekko japonicus. The sequence goes on from NW_015173139.1 coordinate 559,528, forward strand.
TAACTTTAAAAGAAGCAGCTCACAGCATGACATACAGGCACAGTCCACTGCCTCTCTTAGCAAAGCTGCTTCAAGAGTCGATCTGACTGAGTGTGGCATATAAATACTTTTTTTAAAAAAAATGCATCAGTAAATCGACGTGGGAATGAAAGAATCAGACTCTGCATATTACTTTGGATTGTTTCTTGTAAAATAGCAGCAGCCCCTTAAGGGGAGGTAAGCAATCTTCCGTGATCTTAGGATGCATTAACAGAAGCACTGTGCCTTTGATTAGAGAAGGGAGGCATGGCCTTCAATATATTGCTGATGACTGCCTTCCATAAACTGACCAAAGAAGCTACTTCAGAGGAGGTAAGACACGGTGCCATGCAAGTGAAATCACCACTTGTGTAAATTGCCATCCCTCACTGGCTCCTGGAAGTTTGTTAAAATGGGGAAAATGATTCACAAAATAGCCAATAGCTATACTTGTACTGATAGAACTGATCATTTAAGGATATTCCCCCATATTTAGAAGGCTGGCCAGACAGGTCTCCTGCTATATGTACCCCTGTTCTGGGCGGGGGTAATGGGGGCATTATTTGGAGTCATGTCAACTCCATGATGTCACTTCCAGTGCAAACATAAAATGGTATCATCATGATGCTCTAGGATTCACCAAAATCTCTATGGTTTAACCATGCCAATTTGATGATGTCACTTCTTCCTGCCAGAAGTGATGTTGTGGCATTGGCATGGCTATGTCCTTGTCCCTTGCAATCTCCTGCCAGGTGCCAGCTCTGGGCTGGCAACCGTATTAGCAGGAAACTGGTACTTTGAGGACTTGGTTTAGAGACAAGGTTTAGAGACAGCTGTACAATATCTAGATTTGAGTCCAGTAGTACCTTAGAAACCAACAAGATTTTCAGGGTATAAACTCCCTTCATCAGCTTTGACTCTCACATTTTGATCACACACACTAAATAATCCACTTTCAGTCTACTTTCAGTCCACTTTCTAACCGGATTTTATTGTGTGAATTGGCAAAATTCAGTTGGAAAGTGCATTGAAAGTGGATCCAATGTGGATTATTTAGTGAGTGTGATCGCAGCCAAAAGCTATTCAACCTGTTTTAAGCCATTCCTCCTTAAAAAATCTGTTTGGCAGTGGCTACAGCTCACTTCTGCGAGTGAGTGGTGGCTTAGCTCCACTTTAATCCTTTTGGGCCCTTGTTGCTTGTAACACTGAGCTGAAGTGTGCTGTAGTGGCCAGTTGCTCCTCTGTGGCCATCACAAAAGGACTAGGCGGCTTGCTGCATTTCAGATAGATGCCTGTTTTAAGCACAGCCAGTTCAGCAGCCTCTCAAGCACCCAGAGAAAGAGGGAAGAATAAATGGAGGCACTTGTGCATCCATCAGCAAACCCTTCAAATGTTCCCTGAAATGTAGATTTCATGTTTTTTTATGATAAGTGCAGCTCAAGCATGGTCATCTCCCAGCTATTCAAATTTCAAGCCTCAGATTAATTATGAATTTAAAATGAGATTTAGAGAAAAGCTAGAAAAATAGTTGTTGGGGTCGGGGATCTTCTTCTTTTCTCATTTTTATCTATGCTTGGAGTATGCTTTCCAGTAAAGTTCACATATGGCGGTCTGGAATTTTAAATATCTGATTGGGGAGGCTAATGCATGTATACATCATGCCTACACAATTATGCTTGCCACAATAGAACACTGGGCAGTTTAAGGTTCTTGATAAGAAGTACATGGAGTCCTAAGAGAAGAGTGAATGAGAGCCAAAAGAAGACCAGTAGATGGGAGGAGAACTGTGGGGGAGGGACAAAGAGGACAAAGGATATGTTGTGGGCACCTATATAACCAAAGGGAATTCACCTATGAAAAGTTGATAAATTGATAAGAACTTCTCTTCTGTAGAGATTGACAACATGTATGGTAAGTCCTAGTTCCAGTGAAGGAGTTTTGCTAGGTGCCTGTAGTTACCTTACTGGATGTATTGGTAAATATATGCTTTTACCCATGCATGATGTCGTCGTCGTCATCATGTTTCGATGGATTACCATTAAGCGATCAAAATTATTTAGAGTTAAGGAACTGAAATTGTTAGCTTTCACCCATGCATTTTTTAAATCTTTCCATATAATTGTTGGGGTTGGATGCTATGAGTGTTGGATCTAGTGTACGTTTCAGTATTCTGTTAAGCTTTCTGAAGTTGTCCGATTTTTTGTAAAGACAACTGGTGTGATCATGGCTAAACTACATCTAACAGTGGCAGATCTCTGTGCTTAAATCTGGATCCACTGGAATCACAAAGAAAATGGAGAACAGGGGCATACCTTGCCACTGACCTCCTTGGGGCATCTCTTTCCATGCACTTTATTTCTGCTGGGCTTACCTATAGCGGCAAAGCTTGGCTGAAATGTTGTTGGGGGGACAAACTGGGGGAGGGAGTCACAGTGAGAAGGTTCTGCTCCTCACTAATCTGCCCCTTTTTCTCGTAAAATTGGACCCCCTCATAGTCTATATAATTAAGGCAGACACTGGTTCATGGCATCAAGTTTGGGTCTCAGATCCCACTTCTGAAGCAGTTCAGAACATTTTGAGATGCAGGTAGAAATAGGGTTGTCAAGTCTGGGATGCCAAGTCTTAGAGATTTGGAGATGGAGACTGAGGAGGATGGGGTTTGGGGAAGTGAGGGACCTCTGTGGAGTATATTGCCATAAAATGGGTTGTCTAATTCACTGTATCTGAAGAGGTGTCCTTGCAGAAGGAGGAGGAGGAGTCATCTCCTTTGTGGTTGTTCAGTCACACAGTCAAGTCCGACTCTTCGCGAACCCATGGACCAGATCACGCCAGGCCCTCCTGTCTTCTGCCATCCTCTGAAGTTTGCTCAATTTCATGTTCGTTGCATCTATGACACTGTCTAACCATCTCATCCTTTGCCATCCCCGTCTTCTTTGACCTTCAATCTTTCCCAGCATCAGGGTCTTCTCCAGT
>NW_015173139.1:563410-576831 GCF_001447785.1 Gekko japonicus
TCCCTGATGGATTAAAGTACCCTGGTCCTGCTCCTACATTTAAGAACATAAGAACATAAGAGACGCCAATGTTGGATCAGGCCAAAGGCCCATCCAGTCCAACACTCTGTGTCACACAGTGGCCAGAAATACCAGTGCCATCAGGAGGTCCAGCAGTGGGGCCAGGACATTAGAAGCCCTCCCACTGTTGACCCCCCCCCCAAGCACCAAGAAGACAGAGCATCACTTGCCCCAGAGCCCCTAGCTATACCTTGTGGCTAATAGCCACTGATGGACCTCTGCTCCATATGCTTATCTAATTCCCTTTTGAAGCCGTCCATGCTTGTAGCACCCACCACTTCCTGTGGCAGTGAATTCCATGTGTTAATCACTCTTTGGGTGAAGAAGTACTTCCTTTTATCCGTTCTAACCCGACCGCTCTGCAGTTTCATGGAGTGCCCACGAGTTCTTGTATTGTGAGAAAGGGAGAAAAGTACCTCTTTCTTTACCTGCTCTTTCCCATGCATAATCTTATAAACCTCGATCATGTCACCCCTCAGTCGTCTTTTCTCCAAGCTAAAGAGCCCTAAGCGCTTTAACCTTTCCTCATAGGGAAAGTGTTCCAACCCTTTTATCATTCGAGTTGCCCTTTTCTGCACTTTTTCCAAAGCTATAATATCCTTTTTAAGGTGTGGTGCCCAGAACTGCACACAGTATTCCAAATGAGGTCTCACCATTGATTTATATAGGGGCATTATTATATTGGCTGATCTGTTTTCAATACCCTTCCTAATAATCCCCAGCATAGCATTGGCCTTCTTTATTGCAGTCACACACTGTCTCGACATTTTCAGTGAGTTATCCACTACAACTCCAAGATCTCTCTCTTGCTCAGTCTCTGCCAGTTCAGACCCCATCAATGTGTATTTATATTTAGGATTTTTGGCTCCAATGTGCATCACCTTGCACTTGGCCACATTGAACCCCATTTGCCATGTTGACGCCCACTCGCCCATCCTTGACAGATCCCCTTGGAGTGCCTCACAATCCTCACTGGTTTTCACCACCCTGAACAACTTTGTATCATCCGCAAATTTAGCCACTTCACTGCTTACTCCCATCTCCAAATCATTAATGAACAAGTTAAAAAGCAGTGGACCAAGTACTGATCCCTGCGGTACCCCACTGCTTACCACCCTCCACTGAGAAAATTGCCCACCTACACTCACTCTCTGTTTTCTATGAACTAGCCAGTTTTTGATCCATAAAAGGACTTGTCCTTCTATCCCATGATTTTTGAGCTTACTTAGGAGCCTTTGATGAGGAACTTTATCAAAAGCTTTCTGGAAGTCAAGGTAAATAATATCTATTGGATCCCCCTTGTCCACATGTTTGTTCACCCCCTCAAAGAACACTAACAGGTTAGTGAGACAAGATCTTCCCTTACAGAAACCGTGCTGAGTCTGCCTCAATAGGTTTTGTTCATCTATGTGCCTACTAATTCTTTCCTTAATAATGGTTTCCACCAATTTACCCGGTATCGACGTCAGACTGACTGGCCTGTAATTTCCCGGATCTCCTCTGGAACCCTTTTTAAAGATGGGAGTGACATTAGCTACCTTCCAATCCTCAGGAATGGAGGCAGATTTTAAGGAAAGATTACATATCTTTGTCAGGAGATCTACAAGTTCACATTTGAGTTCTTTCAGAACTCTCGGATGTATGCCATCTGGGCCTGGTGATTTTTCAGTTTTTAAGTTGTCTATCAGTTTTAGGACCTCCTCTCTCGTCACCTCAATCTGACTCAGGTCTTTCAACACCCCTCCTGAAATCAGTGGTTCTGGAGTGGGCAAGCACTTCTCATCTTCCACAGTGAAGACGGAGGCAAAAAATGCATTTAGCTTCTCAGCCATTTCCCTATCATCCTTCAATACTCCTTTTACCCCTTGGTCGTCCAAGGGCCCCACTGCCTCCCTGGCTGGTTTCCTGTTTCTAATGTATTTGAAGAAAGTTTTATTGTTGGTTTTTACGTTTTTTGCTATATGCTCCTCATATTCCCTTTTTGCCTGCCTGACCTCAGACTTGCATTTTATTTGCCATAGCCTGTGTTCCGTTTTATCAGCCTCACTGTGACTAGCTTTCCACTGCTTAAAGGAATTCTTTTTACTTTTTACAGCCTCCATTACTCTGTTTGTTAACCATGCAGGCTTTTTCCTATACCTGTTTGTGCCTTTCCTAACCTGCGGAATATATATTTTTTGAGCTTCTAGGATCGTAGTTTTAAATAGATCCCAAGCTTCCCCAATTGTTTTGACCCTTTCTACTTTTCCTTTCAGTTTCCTCCCCACGTGTCCCCTCATATCAGAGAAATTACCCCTTTTAAAGTTAAAAATGGTTGTGTGAGTCTTTTTGGCCAATTCTCTATTTGTACAAATGATGAACTCAACAACATTATGATCACTGTTTCCAAGCGGTGCAATCACTTTTACATCTCTCACCAGGTCTTGAGTGTTACTTAGGACCAAATCAAGGATCGCCTCTCCCCTGGTAGGTTCCGTGACCATCTGCTCCATAGCACAGTCATTTAGAGTGTCTAGAAACTCAATCTCTTTTTCCCGGCTAGAACACATATTGACCCAATCAATGTGTGGGTAGTTAAAATCACCTATTATTACACAGTGTTTTTGTCTAGTTGCTATCTTTAAGGCATTCATCATTTTATAATCCTCCTCTATCTTTTGATCTGGTGGGCGATAACAAACTCCCAGTGTTAAGTTTCCTTTTGGCCCCCCTATTTCAACCCATAGAACTTCCAGAAGCGAATCCAATTCACTTAGCCTCTCAATCTTTCTAGACTTTATACCCTCTCTGACATACAGAGCTACCCCACCTCCAACCCTTCCCCCCCTATCCTTCCGATATAATATATAACCGGGAATCACTGTGTCCCACTGATTTTCCTCATCCCACCAAGTTTCAGAAATACCCACAATGTCTATTTTTCCCTCCGACACCAAGCACTCCAACTCCCCGATTTTACCTCGGACACTTCTAGCATTTGTATAGAAACAGCTGTAATTTCCCTTACAAGTTAAGCCTGCATCCTTCCTCTTGCTATCTCGAGTCGTTGTCCGGCAGTCCATGTCACCAGCCATGGCCTCTGTGGACAATTTCAATCCACCTCCCTGTAGAAAAGCAACCGGTACCCCCTCACCTCTCTCAGATGAGCCAACCCGAACCAGAGACTTTTCATCTCCTGTCGGCTTTCCCCCAATATTCAGTTTAAAAGCTGCTCTGTCACCTTTTTGATTTTAAGCGGCAGCAGCATGGTTCCTTCTCGGGACAAGTGGAGACCGTCTCGCCTGTACAGCTCCCTCTTGTTCCAAAAAGCATCCCAGTGCCTAACAAACCTGAACCCTTCGCCCCTACACCATCGTCTCATCCACGCATTGAGACTCCTGATCTCTGCCTGTCTCTCCGGCCCTGCGCGTGGAACAGGTAACACTTCTGAGAAGGCTACCTTGGAGGTCCTGGACCTAAGTTTCCTGCCCAGCAGCCTAAATTTCTCCTCCAGGACCTCACGACTGCATTTCCCCACATCGTTGGTGCCGACATGCACCACGACCACTGGCTCCTCCCCAGCACTATCTACCAGCCTATCTAAAACACGCGTAATGTCCGCTACCTTCGCACCAGGCAGGCAAGTCACCATACAGTGCTCCTAACTGACTGTCTCTGCTTCTCCAGGTCAGCCACCTTGGCCTCAAGGGAGCACACACGTTCCCTGAGACCCAGGAGCTCCTTGCACCAATAGTTGCATGTGGATGAGTTGGGAATCAAACCCAGTTCTCCCAGATTAGAGTCTGCACTCCTAACCACTACACTAAACTACACCAAAGCTTATACCTTGAATAAAACTTTGTTGGTCTTAAATGTGCCACTGGACCTGAAAATCAATTTAAATTCCAGAAGATCTCCAGGCTCCAGCTGGACATTGGCAATCACAGCTGGGAAGCGCTTTCCATAATATGTCAGTCAGTCTCTATTGCATCAGCAAATATGTAACGAGGGTGCAGGTAGTAGTTCCTGGTGCAAGAACAGCTATTGCAGATATGGAAGTGGTCATATTTTCCTCTACGAAGTGCAGGAGGATATGAAACACTCTTTAGCCAGCATAACCCCAATTGTGATTGTGATCATAAGAACATAAGAACAGAAGAGAAGCCAATGTTGGATGAGGCCAATGGCCCATCCAGTCCAATCTGTATCACACAGTGGCCAAAAATACCAGGTGCCATCAGGAGGTCCAGCAGTGGGGCCAGAACACTAGAAGCCCTCCCACTGTTGCCCCCCCCACAAGCATTAAGAATACAGAGCATCACTTGCCCCAGACCGAGAGTTCCTACCTATACCTTGTGGCTAATAGCCACCGATGAACCTCTGCTCCATATGCAATCCATTTGACATTGTCTGGGAAGCGGGGGAAAGGAAAACAAATAAAGCAAACAAAGAAATCAGCCTCGAGTATAGAAGCAAGGCAGGTAGGAAGGGAGAAGACATTGTGTACCCATTAATTCCACCTGGGAAGGCTGTGATCCTGCTTATGGATCTCAGGAGGAGCAACTTCTAAGGTATCAGCAGTTATTTTCTAATCTAAACCGTAATTTCCAAATCGCCACAGGTGTCTTTTATCTGCAATAATATCAGTTAGTTGTTAGACTAGTAAAAGCATGAGTTTGATTTGGCGAAGATAATAGCTTGTGCAGCAGAGGAAAGGGCCACTTACAGTATCAAAAAGCTCCCTCTAGTGGAAATCCTCTGTGACCATTATAGCAGAACAATCTCTGTCCTAAAAACACCAGGATTTTTTTCCTGCACAGCAGGAAACAAAACTGAAAACACTTGCTAAAAGTGAAAAAAGAAAACAGAAACACACAATCACAATTCTCTGAAGTTTACTGTCTGTTTATTTCAGTTAGAATGCCAACCTGCTAATTACAGGATATCATTATACTAAATGTACTGGGCCTTGAATATTTCAATAGATCTCAATAATATATTTTGGAAATGCTGGAAGAAAACTATTTATTACTGGCGGAAGGAGTATGTGGAAGCCCACACTTCCAGTTTTCCCTGTGCCTGACTCTGGGTCTTAAATTGTCAACATTCCACAATAATACCTCTTTAGTTATTTAAAAGTGAAGCATGGTTTGCAAATAGGTACCTACCCAAGTCTTCAATAGTGTGTGGCTGCAGAGACTCTGAACCCATCTACATTCTATTGACATGTGCAGTACTCTCTGTACAGGAGTTCCACAAGAATATTTCCATATGAAAAAGAATATATGATGCATGTATCATCATCATAATCATCATTATCATCATCATCATCAGGCACAAAATTATATCCTAGAACTGTTAACCTGGCAAAAGACATTCTGTCTATCTGGTCCAATCCGCTACAAATTTTATTTATTCATTCATTTAACTTCAATTTGTATCCCGCCTTGCTGGTGCAAACTGGCTCAAGGCGGCTTACACAAGTTAAAATACAATGAAACCAATAAATACAATAAAATTTCAATGAAAGAATGTGCATACAATACCATTATACAGACCTGTACAAGTTGTGATCTACTGACCCAAGTGTAGCTCACCAGCCGTATACTGTGGGCTGCCAGGTGTTTAGCAAGCCACTGTTTTTGCAGTCCCAGGTAGATAACAAGCCTTTTAAAGCTGTGCCTATTTTTGATGCTATGGTGGGAAGAAGAGTTCCCCAAATCTGCACTGAAATAAAAGCTTTATTAACTAAATGTACCTAGTGGTGTCGGTATGATGAGAAGACCATTCCTCCAGAGCCACTGCTATAGTTTGTGCAATTGCACATATGGTGGCCCTGCCAACCAAATTCTTTCTCTGCCAAACAAATTCTTTCTTCACCCTGTTGGCATCAGTGAAAGTTGCGTAGCATGCCAGCCTTCATAATTCAGATGAGCCTGAATCTTCCAGGAATCCTTCTAGGAGGAAAGAAGGTAGTGGCATTGCCTGTTGTCAAAGCACAAGGGCACTTGCACTGGACCATACTGAGGACAAGGAGAAGCATGGGGGAATAGCAACTTCAATTTTGTAAGCTTTCATGCAGCCCAATCCAATGCACATTTGCCCAGAAGCATGTCCCACTCACTGCAATTCATAGGACTGGTGTGTGTAAGATTTTGTAAAATGAGCTACACATAAAAATGGGCTAATCTAGCTGCTTTCATTCATCCCAGTGGTGTAGAGTCAAGACCTGTCTACAAGATGATTCTGCACAGATTGTGAAAATCTCCATTTTGTTCATTGTGGGATTCACTGCAAATTGCATACTTTGTCATCGTCACCAATGAAGTGATCTATTTCCCAGGTCTAAAGATGTGACTTGTCAGAAGAGTCTTTAATTAATATAAGTTTGGATTTAGATCAAACAAAAATGCCCTTGACAAAGTCTCATATGAGTGAGGAAATATCAAAGCAGTCATTGCTTGAGATGAAGAATTCCTGGTACAACACCATCAATCTTTTGTTTTGATGGACTCCTCTCTTCAGTTTCCAAGCATGGTGTCCTGTTTGCAAGAACAGATCATGTCAAGCATCAAAACCAGTGCAGATTTACAGATGGCGCTAAAAGAGATTAAAATGATTTGTTAACTTAGTGTGGCCTAAAGGCATAGAAAACAGGGAGGAAAGCAAGGACTTTCCCTGTTCTTTCAGTCTTGTGACACAAATTATACTTTCAATATGGGACTGTCCCAAGACTGAAATCTTGTGTATTTTTATAAAAAAAAATTTAAAAATATGGTTTAAATATAGATACATCAGCTTCCTGGCCAGTGCCCATTCTTTACTACATTTTCGTTACTATATTTAGTAGCCAAGGCCTGACCCCATACAGATACTGAAATCTGCACAATGGAGCCACAACCAGCCAGCCACAGCTATCCTTTAAAGTTCTGAAAGCTCAGGGTAACCTTCATGTTTATAGAAAACTCTTAAATGGCAACAACAACAAATAGATGGTAAAACCACCTACAAATACAAGCTGGGATACCCATCTGGAGATATGGCTTGGGAAATGGAGATTGGGAAGTAGTGCCTGGGGAACAACCTCAATGGGGATGTGATGTCACTCTAGGACTTCTGTTTCTCTTAGAGTCTGTGGTATATCATAGAACTTGCCTCTGAAGCTGCCATTTCCTTCAGGGAATCTGATCTCCATAGTCTGGAGGCAGTTATAATTCCAAAACTCCAGGCCCCACCTTGATTCTGGTAACCCTACGAGGAGAAGGAAGACACAGCACTAGTTAGTGGAACAGATGAAACAATGTTGATCATTTGTTGTGGTACTTGTGAGTAAAAAGGTAAAGGTTCCCTTGCTCGAAAGCCAGTCGAATCTGACTCTAGGGTTGTGGTGCTCATCTCCGTTTCAAAGCCAAAGAGCCAGCGCTGTCCGAAGACATTTCTGTGGTCATGTGGCCGGCATGACTAGACACCGAGGCGCACGGAACACTGTTACCTTCCCACTGAAGTGGTACCTATTTATCTACTTGCAATTTCTTGCTTTCGAACTGCTAGGTTGGCAGGAGCTGGAACTGGAGACGGGAGCTCACTCCGTCATGCGGCAACTTGGGACTCGAACTGCTGAACTACTGACCTTCCACAGTCTGCAGTTCAGCGTCTTAACCACTTGAGCCACCGCAGCTCCCTACTTGTGAGTAGGTGAAGGGAAAAACCACAGCAAACAGAAGGAGGGAATACTGGGGAAAATCATATTTCCCTTTCCTTTCAAGTCCTCATCAGTCCATCTCTAAACATATCTGGATGGAAAAGGTACACACTGGGATGATATCTGTATCTGTTCATATATTTGGGATGCATTCAATGCAAGGGCCAGCAAGCCTGCACTGTCCCAAGGATAACATTGGTCTTGTGGGGAAAAATCTAGGTTCAGATATCTCTCTAAATTTGGCAAGCCAAGCTACTACCCATTATGGCCATCAAGTGAAATAGTTGCCATGTGATTGCTGTTTCAGGTGATGATTATGACACCGTAGGCCACAAGTTCTGAAAGTCAGGTGTGGAAAGAGTAGAAGCTACTTCATGGATGTCTCAGCAGAAGATGACCTCAGAAGTAGATAGATGAAAGAATGCAAATTTATAGGAAGAAAGAACAGAGTATGTCTTCTCAAGCCTCCCAAGAGTTTAGTGACTATGTTGCTGAGCTAAGAATCCAAATATCCAGATATCATTTCTGAAAGGTGACGTTCAGGCTGTGCTAGTGCTGTCCTGGGGAAACAGCAGCCTTACAGAATGTCCCTGTTTAACTGGACAGCGTTCCTGGGCTCTCCTCTAAACTCTGACACCGGATCAAATCTGTAGTGCAGGCAGAGTGGAGAGGTGCCCAGAGTGCACACCCACATGTGGAAATAAGCCCTCACCATGTTACAAAAGACTGGTAATAACTTATACACCAAGCTAATAACCACTTACACAAATCCATACTATTATGCCTCGTTCCACAATTCTATTCCTGATCCACTGGGCTCCTTTAGGCTCTGTGATTCTTTGCTTTTATTTAAATGCTTGCCTTCTATTGCTTTGCACTTTACCGGTGGAAAACAGGGTTTTTTAAATTCTCTGAGCACAGCCAGTGCACTATCTTTCCCAAGACAAAATTCAATTAAAACACACTTTAAAAACCCCTGAACAGAAGTGGAATGCAGAGCCTCTTCTTAATCCTGTTGCAAGGTGTGTTATGTAAGTTGCCAAAGCTGTTAATTCAGATGCTTTTCCTGTCTTGGCACCGCCTGCAGGCACCCTCTGCTCCCCTCCCCACTTTATCTGTTGCTTCTCTGTTCTTCCAACCATCTTTAAAAGTTTTTTGGACTTCAGTGGCTGAAGCTGTCTTGTGCAGATATCTACTCACCATGTGTGTGCACACAGACACACACACACCACTGCCTCTTTCAATTAAATTGGATCAACTAGGCTTAAGGCAGAGATGCATAAATACACAGCATCTGGCACTGCAGCTCTCTCTGTCTCTTCTCCTCCTCCCCTCCCCCCGCCCATGCTATGAATTTAGCCAACTCTCTGTGCTCAACTCCATCCCCAAGAGCACCAGGATAAGCCTCTGGTGCAAGGTCCTTTCTGCAGCTTCCATCTCTTACACCAGTCTTCTTAATATTTATTTATTCATTCATTCATTCAGATTTTTACCCTGCCCTCCTGGCCGAAGCTGGTTTAGGGTGGCTTACATAGAAACAGGTAATTAAATTAAAAACATAAATTGGCGTTAAAACAAATTATAAAATTATACTAAAGTGCTAGTAGATGTTAATATTTGTACGACAGTAGCAGCCAATAACCACTGTACAAAGTTCTTATCTCATAGTCAGCTTTCAGTGTTCGTTTGGAATGTCCTCGCAGGGCTTGCTGTTCTTTAGGCTGTAGATGGCAATTCCAGAGTCCACAGCTGGCTGATGTTCTTCACTGGTGGTAGCGGCTCCCAAAAGTCTGGTGGAAGAGCTCTGTTTTACAGGCCCTGTGGAACTGTAAAAGGTCCTGCAAGGCCCTGGTCTCCTCTGGGAGCTCATTCCACCAGGATGGGGCTGCCACCGAAAAAGCCCTGGCCCTGGCCCTGGCCATTGACAGCCTAGCCTCCTTAAGACCTGGAAGGGCCTACTGATTCTGGGCCCCTGATTGCAGTGCTCTCTGGGGAACATGTGGGGAAAGGCACTCCCTTAGGTATGTAGGTCCCTGACCATATAGGACTAAGGGTAAGAACCAGCACCTTGAAACAAATCTGGTATGCTATCGGCAGCCAGTTCAATGCCTTCAGCACAGGCTGGGTGTGCTCCCACCCAGAGGGCCCCATCAGAAGCCTGGCGGCGGCATTTTGCACCAGCTGCAGCTTCTGGATTTGAGACAAGGGCAGCTCCATGTAGAGACCATTACAGTAGTCCAGTCTCAAGGTGACCATCACATGGATCATTGTAGCCAGGTCGTTGTGTTCGAGGAAGGGAACCATCTCCCTGATCAGCCAAGATGGTAAAAGGCCGATTTGGCAGTGGCTGCTACCTGGGCCTCCATGGATAAGGTGGCAGCCCGGAGCACTCCCAAGCTCCTAACCTTTGGTGCTGGCACCAGTCGTGCCTCACTGAAGGTCGGGAGTGGGATCCCTAACCCTGGCCCACTCCAACTCAGGCACAGGACCTCCGTCTTCGTCGGATTCAGTTTCAGTCGGCTCAATCTAAGTCAACCAGCCGCAACTTGTAACGTCTGGTCCAGATCTTCTGGTTTGGAGTCAGACTGACCGCCCAACAGCAGATAGATCTGGGTGTCATCCGCATACTCGTGACAACCCAGCCCATGCCTCCGGGCAATCTGGGCAAGGGGCACATATAGATGTTTAAGAGCATTGGGGACAGCACCGCCCCTTGAGGCACACCACAATCCAGTGGATTTCTCTGGAATAGCTGTTCCCCTAGCGCCATCCTTTGTCCCCGACCGTGGAGAAAGGAGGCAAGCCATTGTAAGGCTAGCCCCTGAATTCCCACATCGGCGAGGTGGCGGATCAGTAGCTGGTGGTTGACCATGTCAAACACAGCCGACAGGTCCAACAGCAACAGCACTGCCGATCCACCTCAATCCAGATGCCTCTGGAAGTCATCCATGAGGGCAACCAGTGCTGCCTCCGTCCCATGGCCTGGGCGAAAGTCGGACTGGAAGGGATCTAAAGTGGTAGTGTCATCCAAAAAGCCCTGTAACTGAACCACCACTGCCCTCTCTATCATCTTGCCCAGATAGGGCAAGTTAGATACTGGCCAGGCAGAATAGAAATTAAATGAATGAATTAATTAATTAATTAATGAGAGGAGGAGGAGGAAAAAGAAGAAGAGTTGGATTATACCCTGCCATTCACTTAGAGTCTCAGAGTGGCTTATGATCTCCTTCCTTTCCTCTCCCCACAACAGACACCCTGTGAGGTAGGTGGGGCTGCAAGAGCTCTTTTGAGAACTACTCTTGAGAGAACAGTTCTGAGAGAACTGTGACGGACCCATCACCCAGCTGGCTGCATGTGGCGGGGTGGGGAATTAAACCCGATTCTCCAGATTAGAGGCCACTGCTCTTAATCACAACACCAAACTTGCTCTCAAGGAAGAGGTAGCCTTGTTCTCAAGGCAATCTGTGGCCAGCTTTACCATAACACTTCTGGAATTAAGATTTACTCATCTATACTTTGGCTATATCACTGTGTCACCCCAGTTTAAGCTTGGGTTCCTGGACACACATTTCCTGACACAATAATGTAATCTGCCCAACAGCAGATAGATCTGGGTGTCATCCGCATACTCGTGACAACCCAGCCCATGCCTCCGGGCAATCTGGGCAAGGGGCACATATACATGTTGGAGCATTGGGGACAGCACCACCCCTTGAGGCACACCACAATCCAGTGGGTGTCTCTGGAATAGCTGTATCCCTAGCGCCATCCTTTGTTGGAGAAAGGAGGCAAGCCATTGCAAGGCTAGCCCCTGAATTCCCACATCGGCGAGGCAGCGGATCAGTAGCTGGTGGTTGACCATGTCAAAAACAGCCGACAGGTCCAACAGCAACAGCACTGCCGATCCACCTCGATCCAGATGCCTCTGGAGGTCGTCCATGAGGGCAACCAGTGCTGTCTCCGTCCCATGGCCTGGGCGAAAGGGATCTAAAGTGGTAGTGTCATCCAAAAAGCCGTGTAACTGAACTGCCACTGCCCTCTCTATCATCTTGCCCAGATAGGGCAAGTTAGAAACTGGCCAGGCGGAATAGAAATTAAATGAATGGATTAATTAATTAATGAGAGGAGGAGGAAGAGGAGGAGGAGGAAAAAGAAGAAGAAGAAGAGTTGGATTTATACCCCGCCATTCAGAGTCTCAGAGTGTCTTATGATCTCCTTCCTTTCCTCTCCCCTCAACAGACATCCTGTGAGGTAGGTGGGGCTGCAAGAGCCCTTTTGAGAACTACTCTTGAGAGAACAGTTCTGAGAGAACTGTGACGGACCCATCACCCAGCTGGCTGCATGTGGAGGGGTGGGGAATTAAACCCGATTCTCCAGATTAGAGGCCACCGCTCTTAATCACAACACCAAACTTGCTCTCAAGGAAGAGGTAGAAGTTTCCTTGTTCTCAAGGCAATCTGTGGCCAGCTTTACCATAACACTTCTGGAATTAAGATTTACTATATACCAAAATAACTTTTATTAAATTCAGTTTACTTATTACACCCTTAACTCGACTATTCACCTCTTGTTTTCAACCTCATATTTATCTCTACTCATGGTACTCTTTAAAAATTACCTAGGTATCATTCCAAGATTTTTCTTAACAATAAACTAATAAATAATAAAGCTTTTAATCATTCTATTGGTAGTTATGCCCCTCTTACCCACATTTCATTCTATCTTACTTTTATAATCATGTACTTTCACAAAAATAATTTTTTTAACAATAACACAAACATATTCCTCTCAAGATCAAAGCCAGATTAGCTCATACCAAATATTATTTTTGCAACTTTTAATAAATTCAAAGCTCCCATTTTCTCCTTGGGAGCTGACCTTGATAGTCTGGAAATCAGTTTTAATGCCAGCAGCTTTCGCCTTGTCAAAAAGTTTAACATGAGATGTTAGACGTCATTTGTCAAAGCTGAGCTCCAGCCACAAGATCTTTAGAACTTAAATACTGAAGTGGGAAGCTGATGTCTATTCTCCAGTGTCGATGCGAGTGCATGAATACCAAGGCACCATGCAGTGCACAGCTTGCCAACTCATGCACTGCAGCTGCTGAAGTCTATTTTGAACCCTTGATAACATATCTCAGGACAATGATCTTTTTCTAGTATATCTTTAACCCAAAGAACAAACAGCCCCCTAGCACTTAAATCCACAGAGGACAGGTGACGGATGGCAGAGTAAATTAATACAGCAACCAGAAGGTGGGGTAGGGCCTTCAGCAATGTATAATGGGGGTGGACTTAGGCAGTGATTCTATGTATGAGAATTGGGGTGTTACAAATAAACATTTATTTTTGTCTGTGAAATGTCAGAACATTTACAAAATTGAGTGGGGGGGGGGTTTCCAGTCCAGGAAGCAAAGGAGAGGCAAGCCTCAAATGTGCACAAGAAGAAAGCATGCAGTTCTGAAATTCGAAAGTGTTTTGAGACTCAGGGGCTGCTGAATATGTTTCTGAATGAAACTGTCATGGTTTCTATTGTGTCTTACTACATTTTCAAGCAACGTATGATCACTTTGCAGTATGTTAGCAATGCTGTGATTAAGCATGAGACCTTCTCCTTTACAGACAATAGCACTACACCAGTTTGGTGTAGTAGTTAAGTGTGCGGACTCTAATCTGGGAGA
>NW_015173139.1:576977-586560 GCF_001447785.1 Gekko japonicus
TCCTCCTCCTCCTCCTTCTTCTTCTGGGTTCCCAGAAAGGACACAGGAAGAGCTAGAATGCAAAATGACAAGTTGGACATAGATACATGTGTTTGCTATTTGTTTGTACACTCTCAGTTTTCTCTTGAAACTTGCAAATAGTTTAAAAAAACAACTCCTAATCAAGTTCAGAAATATCTTAATTTTGTTGAGCTGTTTTCAGAACACAATACATTATCTGCTAAACTACTTCAGAAATCATGTGGCACTTTTAAGACTAATCAAGTTTTTTTAACCAGGGAGGTCTGACTCATGGAAACCTATGTAGGAATAGACTTGGTTAGATTTAAAGGTGCCTCCTGATTTTTGTTTTGCTTGTGTGAACAGCTACCCTTTGGAAACTCAGTGCAATCCTAAAAACACATTCTTAGGAGTAAGTCTGAGTGAATAAATGTGAGAAGGATTCTGAGTAGACCAGCTTAGGACTGCAGTCTAAAATATTTTGTAAAACTTAATTCTTTTACCATACAGAGCTTATGACTGTTTCATGCAAAAATATATTCAGTACTGAGAATGCAGAGGGCCATGATAAACTGCACTTTTTTTTCTTTTGAGGCTTCCTCTCTCCAGTTTTATGTTTGCTCAAATGTAAATTAATGAAGGGTTTTCATTCATACAGCCCTTTGAACCTATAACAGCTTCTACTCAATCTATGCTGAATTCAAACAGTGCTGCCCTGGGCTTAGTTGGTGACATGCAAGACATTATGCACTGAATGCTAAACAGATACACTGTTGACCCACAAGCACCTCTGAAAAACCTCCAGTTATGATCTGGGGCCAAGTGTTCTTCTGTATTGAGTTTAGCAAATGAATATACATAACTGGTTCAGCCTATGACATGGTGGCTTAAGTCAGCATGAGTTGATCAAAAAATAGCTGTCACAGGGTGAAATAGTCATGTGAATCAGCCCTAACACATACAGAATAAAGTAGATAGGGATGACATGCTGAACAAAATTTTCATACTGATTCAGGGCCTCTGGCACCTGTGGGCATCCATGTACCAATTTGGTGAGCATAGGCTCTGTATGTGTGGTTAGTTCCTAGATTAACAGTATCAGCCTAAACAGAGTTACATGCTTCTAAACTCTAGATTTAGAAGGGTGTCCCTCTGTTTAGGACTGCACCGTGAAGCTGCAATCCTAAACACATTTACTAGGAAATAAGCCCCATTGAATTCAATGAGACTGGTTCTGAGTACGTATACTTAGACTGCACTGGAAATTTAGTATTTCAGTGTATGAGCAGAACCCATCCATGTCAAATTGGACGGCACAGCATGACAATTGTGATTACTGGCTGGATAAAGATGGACACCATAGAAATAAATTGTGGCAAATATATTCCTTTAATATAGCAAGCTATTATGCTTTGCACCATGGTGAGCCAGCAGCACTGAAGAACTAGAGAGTACCCAGTTGCATATTGGGACACAAACCCAGCCCATTTACTTTGTTCCTTCCTGGATGCTAGCAAAGATAGATATTTCCAACATACCAAAAGCCCACTAAAACATGGCAATCCTAGTAAGGAGAGCAACAACTTCCCCAAACAGTACATAACAATTCCTTGAACTGTCCTTCATAAGTGAAGGTTAACATGATTTCCCCCCCTATATGGAGATTCTTTTTTTATGTAGAAATATTGCATTGTGTCTGAATGAACTTTAAGCAGAGCACACCTCTACCTCACAATCAAAGGCTGCTTTGTTCATAAACGCCCACGCTCACAATCAGGCAACAGGAGCTGATTTCTCTGGTGAGAAAATATTTAGCCCTTAATGGCTGCTCTCTAAATCCTATGATTAGTTACTCTCCATATCTGATGGTCTGCTATTGACCTTTTTGTAGTGAAGTTCGATCTCAACAATTTAGTTCCACCATGATAGAGAGTGCTGAATTGAAACTTTAACCCATTTCTGCTAGGGGTAAGAGATCAGTTGGTAGTGTTCCTTTCTGCTCACTGGATTCTGTATTATACAACTAGGAGTGCAGAAAGGATGCTAAGAAAAGACTGTCTTCCCCAGGATGTTTCCACACTGATCTAATGAACCTTGGGAACTAAGTGAACCAGTCTGACATGTGGTGACAGACCAGTACCCACTGAAGCCCTTTGTGTGTTTGGCCGGAGTGCTGAAATACTGTAGCCAACCCACAATGCTAGAGCGGTCTCCATGTGCTCACAAAGATCTATTCTCAAACGATGCAAACTGTTTGTCAGAGAAAATTAGGACGGTTAAAAAAACTTACACAACATATGATGTATTTCCCTGCCAGTTTTAGACAACAGCCAAGACTTGGACATTGGCATTCACCCAGGCAAATATATATGCTTGAATGCTATGCTGCTCAGTAGCCCTGTTCATGTTGAAACATGAATGAAATTGGGGACCAGTCCGTGGATAAATGTGGAGTTTAATTCATACATTCAGCTGTACATGCATTGAATGTAACATGAGAATTGATCAATGCATATATAAAGAAAACTGCACTGTACATGAATTGAATGTGTGTTCACTGTGACTTGTGAACAGGGCGACTAGTGTGAAATAGATATTGTACCTAGTATTCTGGAGGCTGCTTTGTCAAACCTTCTGTTCAGGTCCGATGCAAAAACATGGCCTATTACCAAACCATAGCCCAAATCAATGTTTAACATCTCTGCCTGTGTCCAGGGACCCAAACCAGAACAATCCAGGTAAGGATCCTAGTTTAAAGGCTCCCAAGATTTTGAGCTTCACTGTGGCACAACAAAAGATGCTGGTGTTGCTACATTTTGTTATTTATTTATTTTTCAAATTTATACCCTGCCCTCCCAGCCGTAGCCAGCTCAGGGCGGCTTACAACAAGATAATGCATATAGATAACAATTATCGGCAATCTTTAAAAACTTCCTAAAAACAGTCCAAAGTTAAAATTATGTTAAATGTATAAAGTGATAGTAGTCATAGATTCTGATAATAATGATGTTATTTAATGATGGTGGCAACCATTCATAATCGATCTTAATAGTCAGCTCATAGATGGCTTCCTTTGTGCAGATAGCACAGGCTGTTGCTAGTCACTCCAGGGGGCACATCTAACAGCCCTTAAGCTGTTAGCGGCAGAGGATGATGGGGGGCAGCTCCTTAGCTGAATGCATGGTGGAAGAGCTCCGTCTTGCAGGCCCTGCAGAACTTTTTGCTGAATTTATGATTATTAGAGAGTCTGTGGTTCTCAGAGAGATATTTGAGAGTCTCAGTTTTTGTTCAAACACAAAAAAGTGGGAGTTATATCCTGTATATCTGATAGAGCTAAAATCAAGGTGAGAGGCAGGATGCAAAATATTCTTGTATATATACATATAACCGTTTTGTATTTTTATATAACCCTCCTTTAAGTCCCCAGTTGTCTCCAACATGTGACTTCATATAATGTCTGGCATGTCACAGGACAAGACTTTGGCTTTCTGGTACTAATGCAACACATAAGCCATCAAAAAAGAAGCATTAAACTGTACAGAATGCACAGACAGGAGCATTTCAGAGGGAATATATTGAGATTTCTTTAGAAAACAGTTCAGCCAGCTTTAATAGCTGGCCACATGTACTCTGCCTAGATCTCTGACTGGGGAGGGGAGACAAGATGCTTCCAAAGCAGCCGCACATGTTATGTCCAGTTGAATTAGTACTTATCAGACTCATGCTTGCATGAGCAATAAACCTCCCAAAATGTATAAAAGGACTTAACTCTTTACAAGCACCAGAGGGAACAGGGCTAGCAATGCAATCTGATGCAGATTTACTCCCGTCTAAATCCATGGGTTTCAGTGGGTTTAGACTGGAGTAACTCCTCATCAGATTGCACTGAAAGTGTTGTTCGGACAGATGATGTTCCAAATGTCAGGAGGATGACAAAACGAGGGGAGATTTCAGGATAGGATGTCTTGATCTGAAATAGACTCCATGATTAGGCCACAATCAGGGCAGCTGCTACAAAATTGATTGATAAGCTCCAATTGTTTCATGGCAAGGGACAGAGCTGCTGCTTTCTACACCAATTGGAGCTGCGGAATCATTTTCAAGGCCACCCATACACAGAGTGCAGTACAGTAAATAAACCACCCTAGAGATTACAAAGACTTGTATGGCTGTCCCTAGGCTCTCGAGGAAGGAGGTGCAGCACCATGGTTTCTCACATAATTGATCAAAGATGATGTTTGCTTTTGCTGCAACGGACTAACAAGAAATATATTAAATGCTAATTATGATCACAATGGGGCTGGTTTTGCATTTTAAGATGTTGTTTTGTTGCTTTGTATCAACTTGAACATTTTTGGGTGGAAAGGTGGTACATAAATCATGGCTGTAGGGTAATGTTTCAATAATTGTCTCTCATTTCCACAAATTTAGCATGTGCTTCTGTGAAAAGTGACTCTCCATTTTACAGACAGAAGAACCAAGTCACAGACAATGTGATGAACTCTCATGGTTTTAGTAAACAGATAGTGCTGGAAAGCAACATCAGATTCCTCCCATTTATCTAGAAGACTGTCTCAAAGGGCATTCAGTTGTCAAAGGGGAGGCTTTATAATATGTCACATAATGTAGCTGAGCACTCAGTGGCTAGATAATACAATAAAAACAAGCAGCCATTTCTCATGCTGTGTTACGTTTATAGGAGAGTCCATGTTTTGAAGGATTTTCTACATTTCAAAATGCCAGAGTCTTGATGAATATTCACACAAAGCCCTGGAGAATGCCATAAAACTGGTAGAAAAGACACTCTGCTAGAAAAGATACCTCTACTTATACAAAGTCTGATAGAACAAATATGCTCAGGTCCACAATGGTCCATAGAACACATGCACACACACACCAATCCTTATCATTCTGTTAGTAGTTTCACGAGTCTTTAGTTCCTTATAGAACTCAATGGTTACACATATCATCATAGAATACTCTATCATCATAGGGACCCAAAGAACAAAAATCCATGTCTCCATTTGATCTATCGCACACTAGAAATGGAATGCATGTTGATTATAGGAACTTTTTCCTTTTCACCTCCCATGTCTGGGCTGATGCCTGTGAAGGACTCCTAAACTCATTTAGCCAAGTCATATATGCAAGTCAGGTCAGCTCCTCATCCAGGGTTATATCATGAATGTTGGAGGTTTTATGTTTCTGCATTTTGTTTCCCTCTTTGGCAATTGTGCTCTGCCTCCCTTCCTGTGCTGGAGCTACCTTTCTGCAGCAAGACTCTCTCTTCAACTTCTTCTGCCTCATCAGATGGGGGTAGGATATCATGTTCCTTTCTC
This sequence comes from Gekko japonicus, assembly GCF_001447785.1. Taxonomy (NCBI): domain Eukaryota; kingdom Metazoa; phylum Chordata; class Lepidosauria; order Squamata; family Gekkonidae; genus Gekko; species Gekko japonicus. The sequence goes on from NW_015173139.1 coordinate 582,317, forward strand.
CAGAGATTGTAGCAGTATTGGTAGCCAAAAAACAAAATGTGATTGGTGATCTGTTTGTGCAGAAAAGTCTTATAGCATCTTCCTTATTTTGGCATTTTTATATGGGAGCTCTAGACCGGTTGGGAGTTGTTTTGTTTTTAATCTGGTGTAACAAATCCAATATTTGCAGTCTTTTGCATTGCCCCAGCATATAACTTCCCTGCCATCAGCAGCAGATGCTGAAAACCAGAGAGTATTCCAACTGTGTGGAATAGCACTGAGGACCAGCAAATGAACATTGGCTGCAGTTGCCAGAGGCTCTGCTTTCCACGGCCAGAAGTCCATTGATCAAGTGTCATTGCTATAGTGGTGACCTTGTGTCAAAAACAGCTGTGGGTTAGTAAACTTCACACAGCAAAGTGAACTCCAGTGAACTGTGTACAGGACTTCATCAATATATATTACAATATTAGCAAGGATTCACAAATGTTTGGATTACAAGGCAAGGACTGGAGCCTTGAATCTGCATCATTTCTCCACAGAATCAGAACTTCCATTATCACACCGAAAGGAGAGTGTTGATTCCTAGTTGGTTCCAGTTGGCTGGCTGCTAGGTCTGCCAACCTCCAGGTGGCAACTGGAGCTCTCCCAGGATTACAACTGATCTCCAAGTGACAGAGGTCAGTTCCTCTGGAGAAAATGGCTGCTTTAGAGGGTGGACTCTATGGCATGATGCCCTGCAGAGGCCCCTCCCCTCTTCAAACCCTTCCCTCTTCAGGGTTCACTCCCAAATCTCCAGGTGTTTCCCAAGCAGGAGTTGGCAACTCTGTTTAAATGGCTGCCTTTGTCAGGAGGGAATTTTGGTTCCAATGTTCTGTTTCTTCTCAGAGTATGAGTTGCTTTGTTCTGCTGCTTGGGAAATCTACACTTATTCCTGTTTCACACCTTGTTTGTTAGCAACTCTAGAACAGAAATTGTTCGTAAGATTACTTGCAGGCATACCTAAATTTCTTTTTACATTTATATTCTGACTTCAAGGGCAGACTGGGAGGGCAAAATGGCTGTAGAAATGGGGCCCAACCCACAGCCTGCCCCTGGCATCCCCCCAATGGAAAGGGGAAAGAAAAAGCTGGCTCATCCTGGCTCCTGTGTGTCTCACACCTGCCTTGTGGCAGTAATGGCCCCTGCCTGCTTGGTACGGGGCGAGGACCACTCGCTCCCATGAGGTAGGGGCTGCTGGCTTGCAGAGGCAGCCTGCATCTGCTTTATATGAGGCAGGGACCACCAGCTCATGGCAAAACCAGCTCGTGTCTACCTTGAGCAGGATAGGGGCCACTGGTTTGTGACAGCAGTAGTTCCCATCCCCCCTCACATGAGGCGGCGGTTGCCAGTTCATGGTAGAGGTGACTCCTGCCTGCCTGGGACTACCTTGGGGTTGAGGCGGAATTGGTGGGGGGCACCCCCCAGGGAATGTTCCACCAGAGCTTTTCCTAACGGCCTTAATAGCCAACCCAGACCCACCTGCCTTTCTTCTTTCAAGGATCTCAAGGCAACATAAGTAGGATTCCTGGGAACTCTCCCATCTAGGCACTGAGCTGGTGAGATTCTGATTAGCTTCAGTAAGCATCACATGGCTTCAAACGATGCCTTTTCTTCCTTACTATTTCCTGGAATCTGCGCAACAATTCTCAGTCAAGATTTGGCTTACTCTGTACTCAGCTGTACTGCAGTAGCTAGGTTATTAACATGAGACCCCAACATATTAGGTCAGCTACACCAAAGCCAATTGGTACATCATTTCTCCGACACAGTTCCTTGACTGTTTAGTTAGAAAACAATAGTTTTCCAAGCGCTGAATCACCCACCCAGTTTGCAATGTGCCGATTTCCAAATGTCACAAACACAAACCACAACTTTTCATGTCACAGCAAAGCTTCCTAATAGGGGCTGAGCACCTGCATGCCAGTCCATGATCTGTGCTTGTAACGGAGGGTTCAGACAATGAATCTGCTCAGCCCCATTGTGCAATTTGTGCTGCAAAAGCTGTTGTGTGGACGGGTGCAAAAATAACAGGGTTTATGCCGAACTTAATTTGAAATGCATTGATATTGCCTGTAATGTTGCAAGTATTATTGGAAGCTGTGGAATACCAGCCTCTTTCCCTTTTTTCAGTCTGCTCCCAGATGCAACAGGCAGCTGCTGCATTAAACATAGAGTGGGGAAAGCTTTCCCCTTGTCAGACTGGAAGCCAATCGCACTGCTTTCAAGAGAACAAATGTGGTGTGCATTCAGACTGCTAACAGCAGCAAATGACTAATGCATGTCATTTTTGAGGTGCTATCTCTGCATGGACAAGTGCACTCCAATCCAGGTTTAAATCGGGAGTGATTTTAGCTGAGGCAGCACTAATTTATTTTCTCTGCTATTTCAGCGATTCTTGTGCTTTTACCAGAGTGAAATCATCCCAAACCTATTCTATAATAACAAAGGGTTAAAAGATTATCTTGCTATAGAAGCAGCTGTTTTAAAGAATTCAAGGCCTTCGGCAGCAATAGTACACATAACCGAATTTTAGCATAAGAACATAAGAGACGCCAAAGGCCCATCCAGTCCAACACTCTGTCACACAGTGGCCAAAAATACCAGGTGCCATCAGGAGGTCCACCAGTGGGGCCAGGACATTAGAAGCCCTCCCACTGTTGACCCCCCCAAGCACTTTCATATCATTTTGTTTGTCCTTTGCGAAGTATGTCTGGTTAAGAACTGTTGTGTCCACATCCTGATGGGGTTGTTGTGTTGGCAGAGCTAACTTATTCCATGGGAAAGGGACTTCTGACTTCAAGAACTGCTTTGATATAGGCTTGCTGTGTGACCTTGAATCTTCTTGCTTTAGACTACACATGTTGCAAAAGTTCAGCATGAAAGGCAATTCCAGATAGGGATTAGTGTGAAGCCGATACATTGATCATGTATTAATGCAGATATTTCAACCCTGCTTTTCTATCCAATGCAGACTTATTGATACTTCCAACATTGTTGTTCCTACCTCCATTTTATCCTCACATCAAACCTGTGAGATGAAATAGGCTGAGAGAGATTTGCCTAAGGTTGCCCATCAAACTTCCATGTCAGAATCAGTGGGACAATAAAAATTTGTTTACCAAAAAAAGAATCAGTGGGACTTTGAAACTGGTCTCCTAGATCCTAGTCTCACACTGTAATCACTCCATTATGCTGATATGTGCAGTATTTGTGCCATGTGTACATGATACATACATACTGAGGAGCTGTGGACAACTCACATACCCAGAAATAAAAATGTACACAATGGTAACTTGTGAACATAAGCCTTTTTTCTACACTGGTTTACAAAAAATATCCCGTGTGGCCCTTCAGTGTCACCCTTTATACCATGTATAATGTACACATTGTTTTACAAAATACTGGCTGTGATCACACACACTAAAGAATCCACTTTCAGTGCACTTTCAAACTGGATTTTACTGTGTGAAGTGGCAAAATCCAGTTTGAAAGTGGATTGAAAGTGGATTGTTTAGTGTGTGTGATCACAGCCACGTTTTAGTTTATCAGTATTCCAAACAACTCATGAACTAGGCTGCTGTTATTCCCATTTCACAGACTGGGAATTGAGACTGTGGCTTGCTTCAGATTGGGAGTCCACCTTTCAAAGCAGCCATTTTCAGTTTGTCCAAGAGAACAGATTTCTATAGCCTTATAATTCCAGACAATCTCTAGCCATAACCTAAAAGTTGGCAGGCCTATGGAAGGTAATATCAACCCATGGTTCCACATCATGTGAAGAAGAAGCCTTGTTCACTTATGCGATTCCCTCAAAAGGAATTTGAAGGTATGACATTCCAGTTAACTTCTGCAGGACTCCGCTGAATGAGAGCAGTGTAAGAATATCAGGATAACATATGGTCCTCCTGAGACACCCTAATTCCCCTGCTTGATATTCCCTCTCTGAGACACAGTGTTCCCCACTAGCTGCCAGGTCTCATATCTGTTTCCCCACCCACCCCTCTGTGTTTCTTAAAAAGATCTTAGAGAAAGTGACAGTCAAAAATGTCACCACATGTACAAAATCAAAAGTACCACCTCAACATCATCTTTCCTTTCTAACTTTATTTCCTTCTGGAAACATGGGAGGAGGAAAAAACAGGATAAAGCATACAAGAAGAAATTACATTCAACTGTATGTTCCCATTTCCCTCCCTTGCCAACCCTTGGTTTCTGGTAGCAGG
>NW_015173139.1:586845-595941 GCF_001447785.1 Gekko japonicus
ATAAATAAATAAATAAATAAATAAATAAATAAAATAAAATAAGCATTTGGCTAACTCTGCTGTACATCACATCATTATGTACTCAGAGGCTCCACCATGACTCTCTCATACCTGGCCAATCCAAGGAAAGGTCCCCGATGTATGAAAACAATCAGGATTATAGGTAGTCATCCAAGGAAAGGCATTCTCAAGGCAAAAGGGAAAGCTAAACCAAGCCAGGGGTTGGGGGGGGGAGAACGTGCTTACAAACATGAGAAAACCCACCAAGAGCAGCCCCTGAATGGGGGGTGGAAATCTGATAGTCACAAAGACTAATATATGCCAGAATCACACAAATTACAAAGGCAACATCTGCAAATTAATAAATGCATGAGCTATATTATATATAACAGTTGAACTATCACTGTTATTTATAGACTGTAGTTTTTATAATTTATCTGTTTAATTTACAGATGCTGTCCCGCCATTTGGTGTGGTTTTGACTCTGATTGGCTTTGTTATATTGCACCCCATTTAAAATCAGGCTTCTCCCATGAACTCCTCAAATGGCTTTAGGCAAGCCACACTCAGACCCCGCCCCCCCCCCCCCAATATGGAGATAATAGTAATCTATTCCTATTTTACAGGGTGGTTGTTAGGATTACAACAAGATAATGTACAGCAAGCATTGTGACCATTTAAAAACAGTACATAAATGCTCTGTATTTTATGATGTGTATTAGTGTAGAATATCTCCTTCTCTCACACAGACACTACTGATACCTTTTGAAAACTGTTTTCACTCCAAGCAAAACTGTGGAGAAAATGCTTTCCCATGCCTTGATCTTAAAATTGGTCATGGCTGTTGGGGCCAGTTACAAAGTGCTTCAAAAGACACGTCCAGCTGGCAATCCAGGAGCTGACCATTTGATCTCTTAAATCCCTTTTGTCCAGGTTGCACGCTGGGGAGGGGTGGCCTTGCCAGATTTTCTGTCCGTGACATGCTACCGGGGAGTGCTCTTGGGTGCTTATGGATACAACAGCCAGGCCATCTGGCTATGCCAAGCATTCTTCCTTGCATGCTGCTCCTACACTAGAGGGAGAGAAGGAATAATAGAAGTGTATGGAAATCTGGGGGAAACCTGGTTTTTTGTGGCAGGGTGGAAGACAGCCCCTTCCCCCATACCCACATACAATGTCCCACATGTGTGGTACAAAGTCCTGGGGGCCATTGGCACTGCCCATGTTTCAGGGACTAGATACATATGCAGCAGCAAGATTTTCTATTACCATTTCTCTGTGGAGTGCTGCTGCAGATAGTTGTTTGGGAGCAGTCTTTGGGATCTTCTCTTCCTTCAGGAATTTTAGCCCACCTTCCATTGGGGGAAAATGTGAATGGATCCCCTTTTTGTTACCTTATCTGTAAGTATCACCAAAGCTTGTGATGACTGGGGACAGCACAGAAGAGGTGGACCTGAGAAGCCTTTACATTCCTTCAGTTCATGAGAGTAAGAACGTGTCCTCTCATCACTGGAGAGGGTTGCCAGCTCCGGGTTGGGAAATACCTGGAGACTCTGGAGGTGGAGCCTGAGGACGTCAATGGGGTACAATGCCCTAGAGTCCACCTTCCAAAGCAGCTATAATCCCAGGAGATCTCCAACTGCCACCTGAAGGCTGGCAACCTTATCATTGGATGGTATGCTACCATTGCGCTGCTGCAATCATCTTCCTCCTGGATTGCCTTTTCCTCACAGGAAAATCTAGTTGTAAATTATTACTCTAAATAGCTCAATGATTGCTCAGTATCCAGCAATGTAACCTAAGATATGCAATCAGTCAATCACTAGTCAGGAATCAAGAGAATGGAAGCTCCATTTGTGTTTGGCTAGTAGATTTGTAGTTAGATAAGGAGAAAAGAAATGAAAGACTTTTCATATTCACTCACAGGTCCCAGCTGTGGAGGCTCCAATGAGATCAGATAGGTGTTTAATATTTTTTTTTTTAAACCCAATGGTGATGACTGAATATATTGAGAGCAGGTGAGTAGAGGTCCAAAGCATGTCCCAATCCCAGCAGAGCATATCAACATTACTGTGGATGAATTAATTATATAGGGCATGACCCAGCTAAGTTAAATACATTTAAACCTCATTGATTTCAATTGGAAAGTTAAGTACATAACTTAACTCTCTCCTTAAAATCAATGGATCTGGAGAAGTGTATAATACTGGCTGGATCATACCATTTTGTTCTACCTTATCCTTGATGCTTGTGGGAGGTGTTTTGTATATTTGTTTGTTTTCTCCCATTTGGTATTGACTTGATAAATGAATTTATGACATATCACTGGGATGTTTTAGCAATTGATATTTGTTATAATTTTAAATGGATTTTTAACAAATGTGTATGTACCATTCCAAATACTGGAAGCCTGTACTTAAAGGACAGCAATTAACAGTACAATCCTTAGCAGAGTTACACCCTTCTTCTTCTTTTTTTGGGGGCCCCCCCCAGGGGATTTTTTATTGCATTTTTAATAGATTAAAAACTACAATGAAAAATTGGGAAGGGGTAACTACATCTAGGGAGAAAGGAAAGAAAACCACTACTAACTAAAACCACAAGAATAGGAGATCATCACCACAGCTTGTATAAATGTTAATCTTAAATTGCTAATATTACTTTGAACATAGTCGGCTATGCTAAATTTTTTATCTTTTTATCCAAAGTTTTAACCATTCAAGAGAACTCCCCGAGCATCCCACAATAAAACTGTATAGAAATATTGCTATCTGCTTTCTATATTCACATGCCTTCTCCTGTGAGTACATTCTGATGACATGCTGTGTCTTATTTCCTGTTGCAAAGCCAAATGGTGAGGCCAGATGGCTGGAGCAAACTTTATAACCATGCCATATAACCCACATTCCTTCACACCTTTCTGCTAAAAGCTAGGCTTGAAGGCGCCTGGTCTACGTTGAACATGTCATGTAGGCAATGAAGAAGCTGTGGAGTTTGGGTCATCTGACTGCAGGCAGGGCCCCAAACATCTAGCCAATCTGTACACACACCTGATGTGCAGCTATGACAACCAACAATTGGGCACACCCCCTGTCCACTCATGATTGGCTGAATGACCACGGCTAATCATGATTAGATTGGGGTATAATTGATTGATCCCTATGGGAATGAGTCGCTTGCTCTTAGCTCTTACTCTCTTCTTCCTCTTGCCATAGTCTGTTTATTGCACCTGAAATGCTGTCTCTTGGGAAACAAAGAGCTGCTTTGTGAATTCGACCACATGCTTGTGCAAAATGGGATTTCTCTTCAAAATCCCTTGGACTGTCTTGGACTGTTGGATGTTCCTGAATTTGGTAACTATGAATCTCATTAATATGTAGTTAAGGCAAATCACCATAGGTTTTATTGTTTTCAATATCCTCTACTAGTCTGTTTGCTATGCTCTGTACTGAATAAAGATCCTTCTTATTTCTAATTGTCTCTGATGTTGTAACTTGAGCTCCAAGTCTAAATCTTGTGGCTGACGCTGACCACATACGCTACCATTGGAGGGTAAATAGTGTGCATCTCTGAGAAGAGCTGCTGGTGTGTAAAACCCAGATGCCAACTAAGGGCTTGAATCTCTTCCCTTAGGAAAAGGCAGGGACTATTGAAAGAGATTCTGGTGGTAAATTGTTGTGAAAACCAGAGAGGGTATAGACTACCTCGTGGTTGTTGTTTAATGTGCTGAAAAGTGCAGGGTTCCCTCGCCTTCCTGGACTGGCCTTAGACAATGCTGTTTGTTTGAAGAAAAAGGATTAAATCTTTATATTTCTTTCTCTTTTGCCTTATTTCGAATGGAATGTCTTTTAGAATCCTGATAGTGTTGTCCCCGATTTTCAAGGGTGTACCTGTAGTTGCTTTCAGGATAGAATCCCTCACGTGTCGCTTTGAGAATCTAGCCACTATTTCCCCAGGCAGATTATTCTTTTTGATGTACACAGAATAGGACCTGTAGACCACATCCATTTCACTTGCAAGATACTCTGCTTTCAAATCTGTAACTATGGCTAATGCGTCACTCAGGAGTTGCTTTAGATTCTCACCTTTTAATTCTGGGACCCCTTGAAACCGTAGAACCAAATTTGCTTTCTCCATTTGCAGCTGTAAAAGTTGTGATTCTTCAGAGACTTGTTTCTTTTCCAGCTTTTGCACCTTTTTCTTAACTTTTTTGGCATTGGCGTCCATTTCCTTTACCTTCTCAGCTGTTTGCTCCATTATTTTTAAAGTCTCAGTCAGTTCGAGCTGCTAAGTTGCTAGATTCTGATTTAGATTCATCAGCTGTTGTTCGATGTTAGTCATCTAGTCCAGCAGAGGGCGCAAGGACTCTGCCAACATTTTGGAAAGCTTGGTGGTCTCTTCCGGTTGAGGGCTCAAGCCGACTGGTTTCACTTTTACTGGTTTGTCTTTCTCTGCTCTCTTCCCCGCCATCTTTATGGATTGTTTACTTTTATGAAAACTTGCTAAAGTCTCTGAAAAACGTCCACGCGCTTATCCGCACTCTGGTAAGTCTCTCAAAACAGATTTCAACACTTTTTCTTCCGCTCCTCCCTAAGTATTTCATTGTTTAGTTCATGCGTATGGGAGGGGCTCCTCCCCCACTCGCTTAGAGTTACATCCTTCTAAGCCCATAGGTTTAGATTCCCTAAATGACATAAAAAATAAAACTATTTTAAAATACAGAGATGAAAAGTAATTGAAGATTCACAATCTTGGAAACCACACAGGTCAAGTCAAAACACAAATCCCTGATTCTCAACTTCATTTGAAAGGTCTCCAAATTAATGGTGATGGGGGTAAACAAACTAACGGCTCAGTCCTGCTTCTCTGTTCCATACTCATCCCTCTCAATGGAAAGAAGAATGGGATCAGTCAGCCTTCTGGTGCTTCTTGCTAGCCCTTTTGCTGAGATTCTGCAACAGAACTCAAAATTTCAGAGGAGGGGCTGTGGTTCAGTGGCAAAATGGTCCATGGTTCACTGTCTGGCATCTCCAATTAAATATTCTCAGCATCTGTTGAGAAAGACCTTTCACTGCCTGATACCCTGTGACTTAAAGAAGGCAATAAAGAGTACAGGGACCAAAGATCAAATTCAGGAACAGGGCAACTTCATATTTCAACAGTAGATAGACACCTCTCAGTCAGAACTAGTCTGATATGCTGTATGTTTTTAGCACAAATGCCGTTTGACCCCTTTTGTAAGAACTGGGATGTGATTTAAGTAGTACATAGGCCTCTTGCCTGAGATCTGAGCAGATCTCATCTGAGAAAGAGGGTTTATTTATATGCAGAGGCCAACACAGGCTTGCTTTGCTTTATCCTCCTCTTTACTAGCCTTTTCCAGGGAATTCTGGCTGCCCCAGTACAGGCTCAGGCAAGCCAAGACAAATTAATTCAGAAGCTTTTAAACCATTGCAAAGACAATCTCATTGCTATTCGCATTCAGAAATCTTTTTATGTTTTTATTGATTTAATGAAATAAGAAGCAGCTGCATGTGGAGGGAGAGGATAATAAATAGAAAAGGTTGCAAAAAAAAGTCCTTCTCCAGCACAACCCAGGCCTAATCTCCCCTCCTTCTCCCCTGTGAAGAATAAACTGAATCACCTACTGGCAGCACCAAGTAAATGATTGCAGGCTTGTCACTTGTGTAGGACAGAGTCATAACTCACACACCCCTTGCACACTCCTGAATTACAGTCACCTTCATGCCCCTGGCAGAGCTGCCATACTTTACCCCTGGCATTCAGGGCTCCCAGTGTGGTTGGTTTTAAGCAAAGGTCGATAATCCTGCCTCCCTTGGCAACAACACAGAGAAAAATGGACTGTGTAAAATACTGTCAGGCCCGGCCTGCCCAGGCTCGAAACTTACCTCAATCAATCTCAGTAAACAGATATTTTAAGGGACCTGCTGTGCATACTTCTCCTCTTTCACCTTTCTCACTTTTCGCACACATCCTTTGTGCTCTCTTCCCTCACATCTCTTCTCACCCAACACCATTTCTAGGACTTCTCCTTAATCGTTCAATAAAATGCTCAGCAGTGCTGGAATTGTAAATTTAACACAGGCTCTGGGGGAAGCCTTCTGTGCTCAGCACTTTTCAAAGCAGATTGCCCTGCAGTCCTGGTTGGTACGCCCCTAGTTTCAATGCTGTCCTGTGACCTGTAGTACAATGAAAGGCCATTTGGGAAGTCCAGAGGAGTCATTCAGCCATACTGTCCAACTGTGCTTTACAAGAATGACAGGGGGAATATTAGAGCTTCCCTGGGTTTAACCGGTTTGTTCCATGACTTGCACTTAAAGCCATTCACACGCTGGATTTGTTATTCTTCGCTACCATTGGAACAAGCAAGCTATGAATGGAAATGTCTTTTTAAAAACTACCCATGGAGTCTTGTGACATCATAAAGACTAGTAACTGATTTATGAGGGAAAGCCCAAAGACTTAGCTGCAATATCTGCATATGCACTGATATCAACAAAACCTGCCCAGAGTCCAGCCAGCAGCATTGTGGGTTGTCATAGCAACCACAATACAAAACGATGCACCAGTCTAGAGACTGCAAAGGCAGCCAGGGTAAGGAGGAAGACACAGACATAGCAATGGCAAATGGAGAGGGGGCAATTGGAGGAGGAAGGAAGTACTTATGAGATGTAGGAGAGATAAGGCTACCCCTCTTTTTTCTATATAAAATCCAGATTTATACCACAGTGACCACTCACAATAGCAGGAACTGGTAATGGGCAGCCAACTAATGAGGGCCACTGTGGCAGTGGCTGGCAGCTGCCAATGTAAAACTGGTGGCACTAGTCTGATCCCTATGGACATTCCACAAGGGGAAAAGCAACACACACCCATATGCAAGGTGCAGACTGCATAGCAAGTACTCTGGAGTCCCCATCAACACCTACCAATCAGTCAGCAGTACCCGATGACATCCTTGTGAGTGGCACAGCCTTCTCCAGGCTTGGAAACACAAATAGAAGCCCTCCAAAGTTTAACAGGCACTGCTGGCTGCCAATAACAGACTTCCCTATAGATACCCTCAGCTTGGCTCCATACCTTCTCCTCTGTTAGCTGTTGGCAGTTAGACAGAGAGGCAGGGAACTTGTTGAAAGCAGAGCACATTATTTCTGATTGTGAACTCCTCTCCCCTACTGGGGTTTGGGTGTTAGTGGACTTAGGGCTCTGAGCCGCCCTGCCTCTATGCTCACATTGAGCACAGGGGCTTACCTACTACTAGGTACCTTGGCTGAGGACCCACATTTATACTCTCCTGATTGTGAACTCTGTGCCATGAAGGTGAAAGTGGGTGCAAATGGTGCTTGTTTTTTGGGGAGGGAAGTCCTCCATCCACCCCTCTACCACAGGCTCCTGTTCCCAGGCATCAAACTGATACACAAATCTGCCTGTGTGATCCTGTTGCCGAATTGGAAACACACAGTCAGAGTCCAACGAGTTAGATGAATATCTGTTTAATGGGAACATTAGGGAACACTGAGATCCTTTCTGACCTTAGTGAAGCTAGTCCTTCTTTCCCTTGGTTTTGGGGAGCTGGGTGATAAGGGTTGTGATTCACATTTCAACTTCGCTCTTGATGTCCTTGCAGCTTCTTGAATACGCATTCCATTCTTATTGCATCCTCAAACTGAAGAGCAGATAAGCAAATGCAATCACGGACATACATGACCAATAGTAAGGTTTAAAGTCAAACGATGCTTGTATGGTGGTAACTGCTTGGTACCAATTACAGACCCTTTAATGTGTAAACTATATGTGATGTCATTTGGGGTATAAGACCTTCTGCCCTTCCTGGTTATGGCAGCTTTGGAATTGCTGAAGTGCAATGGCAGTCAGCCCCGTATTCTCTGTTTTCAATGCATTAAACAGATATTCATCTAACTCGTTGGACTCCGACTGTGTGTTTCCAATTCGGCAATGGGAGCACGCAGGCAGAATTGTGTATCAAAACCCATCCTGCCAGCACACTAGAGCCTGGCCCTAGAAGTCTCAGAGCCTCCTTTCCCTGATCTGTTCCTGAGGCTCTCCACAGAGGCAACAGAGTTGTTAGCACTGCCCAGACACCAGCAGTTGCTAACGCTCTTTGGAGAGGAGGACTCTGATAACAGTGATTCAAAGGGGAGGGGATGCATCCTCTCCTTCCACATCACAACTCCCTGTTGCTGCTCCTCCCTCAAAGATACCCCTCTGTGGCCCCTCACAGCCCAGTGCCAGAAAGCATCTGTCCCTCCCAGCTTCTCCAGTCCTGGGGCTCCATTTCCAGCCCACACTTTGAAAACATTTCTGCACCCTCCCCAGTGACCTTTGTGTGCCAGAGTGCCAAGTGGACCACACCCATGTCTGGAGTGGCACAACCCCCCAACACTTGCAAAGTGTGCAGGCACTTGTAAAGGGTGTGCCCCAGTATGTTGCCACCAGAGGAAAGAGTGGTGGCCAGTGGGAGGAAGAGGCCCACTCTCTCTCAGCAGGGAGAAGCAGAGGGGGAGCAGGAGGCCCCTCCAAGAAAGACTCCCTGCATTTGGGGTGCTGTGGGTGGGACATCAAGGCAGGCCACCTTCCAAGAAATCATTCCCCTGGAGATGTTGACAGTACCATCCAGAAGGGCTATGTGGAGGCCGAGGAAGCAGTCACTTGCCTTGTCGGTGAGATGATTGCTGTGGATGGCCAACCCTTTTCCCTTGTGGAGGACATAGCCTTTCACTGGCTCCTACAGTGCTAGGCTCCCTGGTACTCTGTCCCTTCACAGATGATCATGAGCCGACTAGTCTTTCCCATCATGCACCACTCCATACTGGTGATGGTCAAGGCTGAGCTCTCCAGAGCACATGACAGAACCATGCACTTCACAGCAGACCTTTGGAACAGCATTGGTGGTAACAAGAGACCCTTTCTGTCTGGACTGTTGGGGCATGTCCCAGACCCCAGAAGGGGACACTCCTGCCACTGGGCTACAAGGTGGTTCTGATCCATGCACAGGGGATGGATGCAGACCACGCAACACAAAACATCACCACTGTGATACAGAGTAACCTGAGG